>NW_021680345.1:959401-959800 GCF_001412515.2 Diachasma alloeum
CCCGCTCTTTCATTTGAGCCCAAAAAAACATTCATATCTTGTCTGACATCTTTGCTACAAACTCGGGCCTTCAAAAAGATGGTTTTGAACCAGGGAAGACTCCTAGACCCCAATGTTCTATACCTACTCCTAGACCCCATTGTCTTTCTAGACAATGTTGCCACAACTCTTCTTTTCAATTGAAAACAGATATCATCTTTAAGAGACATCTGTCATGTTTAGAGGCCCTAGCACGCAATTTCTCGACCCGCTCTTTCATTTGAGCCCAAAAAAACATTCATATCTTGTTTGATATCGCTGCTACAAACTCGGGTCTACAAGTCGGGCTTTTGATTGAAGGCCCGAGTTGAAGACCAGAGTTTGTAGCAGAGATGTCAGACAAGATATGAATGTTTTTTT
>NW_021680345.1:959974-960156 GCF_001412515.2 Diachasma alloeum
CCTAGCACGCAATTTCTCGACCCGCTCTTTCATTTGAGTCCAAAAAAACATTCATATCTTGTTTGATATCACTGCTACAAACTCGGGTCTACAAGTCGGGCTTTTGATTGAAGGCCCGAGTTGAAGACCAGAGTTTGTAGCAGAGATGTCAGACAAGATATGAATGTTTTTTTGGGCTCAAA
>NW_021680345.1:960181-1005339 GCF_001412515.2 Diachasma alloeum
TTTTTTTGGGCTCAAATGAAAGAGCGGGTCGAGAAATGGCGTGCTAGAGCCTCTAAACATGACAAATGTCTCTAAAGATGATGTCTGTTTTTAATTGAAAAGCAGAGTTGTGACAACATTGTCCAGTGGGGTCTAGGAGTCTTCCCTGCTTCAAAACCATTTTTAGAGGCATTCGGGCGCCATTTCTCGACCCAGAAAAAATCGCCAGCAATTTCCAACAGGGTGAGGCTCAGCCGTTGACTCAAAATCAAACATTGAAATCTTTCTTTTAAAATTCGATTAATCACTTTTCGATAAAATTATATAAATTCACAGCGAGTTTATTTGCATTTTCAATTTTATTAAACCATTCAGTGATATTAGATTGATGTCTCAATTCAAATGAGACTGCGCTACGCAGTGTTAATTCAAAAGAGCCTACTTGGGATACATGCGTGTAATGAACAGTGGACACCCGGTAGAATGGCGGAGCTTGTGCGACGATCATTTGCGCTACACTGAGAAAAAAATGTTTCAAAAATTAGTGTGCTACTTATCAATCCTGGGACATAACAGGGGGTCATCGAAAAATTCGAATGTGGCACCCCAATTTTTAGAGGGACTTGCGCCACTACTTCGCGCGATGCCCGTAAAACTTAGGGTGCCACTTACGAATTTTCTGGTTACCCCCTGTTATGTCCCAGCATTAGTGAGTAGCACACTAATTTTTGGAGGGACTCTCACGGAATTATGGTGTATTTTTCTCTCCGTGTATAGTGGGACACATGGTGCCATCCATAATTAATAGCAACTGCAAATAGATTGAATGCAATTTCTACTCTACCGATACTGTTTGGCCGACTGCAAGGATGGTGGACAGATGTGGTTATGTACAGTTGTTCCCTTAGACTTTTCACAACTCTATGCACAGTCGGGGATATGTACAGTCGTGGAAGTATGAACGGAGTCCCCCGCCCCCCTTTGTGTGCGATATTTGGTTGAATGGGCCATATACATACTCGTATCAACCGAGTAGAACACCCAACGGTAAACACAACTTTGAGGAAAATCCGGTAAATCCATTAACACGTACCTACGGATTTCTACATCACCCCCAGGTCGGTAATATAGGTTACATTTAGCCCTCGACAAGCTTTTACCGACTTCCAAAAGAGTGTCGATAATTTGCCGAGGATAGAAACTTGTACTTCCACATTCTGAAGTAGCTTATATATAATTTCTTCCTCCCGTATTGATTTCAGCGAACTGCACTCGCCCGAAGTGCATTAGAAAAGGTAAATAATTAAATTTCTGAATATCAGAATAGCTATCACAAAAGTCCATTGTCAATTTTCAAATGTATGAGGACTAATGTGCCGACGACATTGAAATACTTTTCTCGAAGTTCACCACGTACTTTTAAAAAGACCGGGGGTAATACAAGTTTCGAAGAAAAAGTTGAAATTTCAGACCGCAACCCATGCAATAGTCTTCTACTTAAGGTCAGGCAGGCCGGTCTATTCTCAGGGTTCTACTACTTGAACTAGTTCCTCCACAGTGATACGTCAAAACGGTCAAGGACCGTAATCAGGGTCGATTCAACGATAAAGAATGTACGAGTGCACAGTCCGGAAGTTGCGGGGCAATGGTACATTTGAAGTTTTGAGGATAGATCTACGATGAAGTCATCCAATTAATGTAACATCTTGCAACTGCAATCGATCTAGGAACTGCAGAGTAATAAACCTGACTCCAGCCTTCCCCCGAAAACCCTATTACACGTGAACAAGCCATTGATCAGGTTGAAATATTGTTTCGTTAAGGCGAAAATGTATCGGTGGTCAGGGTATGACACGTGTTTCGGTTTCCTTCGGCTGCGGAGAGGAATGAAGATGGACGATTCAGACGCGTGTCGAAAGAAAATGAATCCCGCTGGCTGCTTTCATCGAGTCTGGATTCTCTCATCATCGTTACCCATGTCATGGTTAAATGAAGGCATGGAGAGATGCTAAGACTGAAGGTATGGACTCCTCGAAGAAATAGAAATGGGGTCCTTCGTATGATTGATCGTTTCACTACTCTTGAGTGTTTGACGAAGGGGAGATTGAAATGGTGCTCTCGGACTTGAGGATTGTGCTTGAATAAAAGAGGATGTGAGTAGAGTAAATGAAGACTAGAAGTTATTGGTCGTGTATCTAATTTCTCGAGGCCATCGCCATTTAGCTATTTTAAACAACTACTCCAATGAAAAAATCTTGAATCCATTCGATGCAGATGATTTGATATGGATTGGGCTGAACCATGCTGGTTTTGTCACTGCTGCTCCGTGTCGAAATGTACCTTTTCGTTAATTTGAAACACATTTTTGTTTACTGGTAAACGAAAAAATGTCCAGTCCGGCACACAGATACATGTGCAACAGAATTTTTCGGGATTGGAAACCTTCGGCCTTGCTTCGGGCCGCCAACTTTACACTTCTGAAAAACCCGTTGGGCTGCCCACGAAACGAGACGAGAAGAGATTGTCGAAGGTATCGTCTCAGTTTCTTTAAAATTGAAAACTCTTGGTGTCGTGTCGGTCTTCCTACAGTACCAGTTTAACTCTGTCTCGTGTCGTCTCGGTCTCGCATGAATCTCGGAAATTGAAGTCAGTCTCGCTCAATTATAACAGGAAACCAAATTTCTTTCACCGTTAATTTTATATTTTTCGTTCACGACCGTAAGGGTCAAATGTAGCAGGGATCATTTCTCACGAGAGGCGTAAGGGTCATGTCTCGCGTGGGTCAATCCTCATCGGATTACTTCTTCAGCCATAGTTACCGTAACCCATGAAAAATTGTTGAGGACTTTTTCACTATAATTCGATGGTGATGGGATATAGTCAGAAGAATCATATTTTTCTCTCAGTGCACCAGCCGAGTCGAAGGCGAGCTTTCTCGCCTTTGGATGACAAATTCACACGAGGGATTGAAAAAGGCTTTTTATTTTAAATGAGTGCTAAGTAGGGGCTTGATTGCCGGAAGGTGGGGCCATGCCAAAAACTAGTACATTGGTGGTAATCAATAAACAATTATTCAAGCACAAGCCGTAGAAATTCCTAACTGAACTTGATTGTTAGCTCGGGAGTATCGCCTGGTCGATAGACTATTTTCAGTCAGGTTTGATGATACTGTCTTCAGACATCTCCGATTGTACTTTGGTGGGAGGAGGCAGACAGTCATTAAATATATTATTACGCAGCTGTTTGTAATGGGAGTCCGAGGGGATCCACTGCTTATGACGTTCAACTTCTAAGTTGCTGATGACACTTTTGAGGAGTGTTGTTGTGTTATATCAGTGGCATCTGCCTTTGTCCGTTGCTATACAGAGTTCCATGAAGTTGAATTCGGCTGAAGGCGTTAGTATGTGGCACACAATTCACGAATTTGAAGCAGCTATCAGTGGTGTTTCTCGAAGTTGATGACAAGGTTTTGGGATATCTGGTGACTTTCAAGTTCTCGGTATGATTACAGCAGGATTACATTCATCCAGAACTGAAGCATATGCATGCTATTTTTATGACAAATGGCATGAAAATGTAAAAAAATATATTAAGAAATTGTTAACGGAATATCCACATCGGGAGCTTCATCACTCATGTAATGAACCTGACCATTTAAAAACCTGATTCACGGACGCTTTTCTTGAGTCGCTGAGGCCAATGCGTTTATGTACCCCTCGCATATGACTCACGTACTTGCAATGAGTTGTGTTTGTAAAGTGTAATGAATTTGGAATTGGGATATGACGATTTTGTTAAAAAAAATGATCTAAAAATGGTAAGAAGATGAATAAAATTAACAAATAATAGCAAATGAAAAATTATAATAAAAATCATTCGATCATTCACAATTGATCAATTGATCAGCTAGCCAGTCCCACATTCCAATGGCCAATAAATATAGAAAAACTTCGAAAGAATATAAAAGAAAATCATTCATAGTCAAACGTTCGGGTTTATTCGAAATTAACGAAGGAATCACTTGGCACATCAAATCGTTTCTCTTCTTTGTCGATGAATAATCAATCGAAGTAATTAACTAGAAATTCTCAATACAGCACTCAATGAGACTTGAATACTCCTCAAAATGATATACCTATTCGTTAAGTAGATATTTATCAGAAGGATTTTAATAATCTCTGTCACATTCGTTTCAATCATCCTATAATTAGAAATTCCCACGAGCATTTCACGGAAATTTATTTCGCAGTCAATTTATTTTTCAGCAAAAAGGATCAGATCAAGTTAATTATCAAATTTTACAAACCATTCATGCACACAAATTTCACAAAACGACTTTATTAAATAATCCCTTCGATTATTTAATTCTATTGAGTCGGTACTCATGGATTGAATTTAGTTGCAGTAAATCAGAAAAACAAGTGTGCACAAAAATGTGAAAATGATGACATGAAAATTTCCTTCTTTCCTTCAAATAAGAAAATGAAAATTGTTTAAATAAGACTACACTGTAATACAAATGGCTAATCCCATTGAACCAAGTTCGAGACGCCGTGAAATAACGTGGGTACCCAAAATGAATTATTACAGTGTACTTATCTGTTCCATGGCCACGAGAGGAAAAAAAGGCCGAGAGTCCTCGTTGATTTGCCTCGAGGCTCATCCCTTAAATCCTGTGACTCATCAATTTTTTTCTCCGATAATTGAGTTCTCTGTTTACTTCTTACCACTATTTCAGTTTCTGTTTATTCCCAATACCGAAAAGCTACATTCCTAATTTCCCTAAAAGTCTTATACGTATTGAGGCTCACCAGATCGAGTTCCCAGGAACCCTGAGAACAGAAAAAACTATGAATCGAAGCCAGTTTTGCAGTTGAAAATTGTCCTCTCAAAGAGAAGAACAATGTATTTGAAGTACGACAAGATGGATTGAAAATGGAAAACTCTGTAACACCTGCCTTTGAAGGGTGCATACCCATTCTTCATACACTGATAGCATGATGAACGTGCACTAAACATAACATAGCCAGGAATGCCAGTGAAGTTCCTTACAAATCACCCGCTTCTTTTAATTTCCGACCTGGTGATTGCGAGACATTGACAGCTGCCAATACTTTACTTTTTCAATATTTTCCATCCTCCATATTTGTGCTCTTGGAAAAAAAAACTATTACGCTTCCAGCAATTTTTTTTTCACAAACTACTGATACAATATGTAGATTCTCGACAACATGTTTACGAAGCCCTCCAGAAAAACGCTTCGTCAATCATCTCGATTTGTTTCTTTATTACTCACAATATTGGTAACCACATTCCTCTTTTACTGGTGATGCATTACCCTGGGACTTGGGCACCTTAATAACGCCCGTTTCCCTCCAGTGACACGTTAGCTATATGTGCTCAAGTGTTATATTTATGTGTACCACAGTAACACCGATCAAGCTTGCAACGTTGGTCGCATAAACAGTTATGATAGCGTCGGGCTTGGTGGAGAACCACTCAAGTGCGACAGATAGCTAGGGACATTAGTTTTCCGAGTGTACCCTTATAAACATGAGAGAATTACTTTCTCTGTACAATATATGTTCCCACCCATTCTCCGTGTTGCAAATTACGATCGAATTAATTGGCGGAAATTTGTAATTTCAGTTTATTAGGTACTTGTCTCCATAACTTCACTGAAAATCGTTAGAGGGTCAAATTTGGAAGTGCCTCGATTTTGGCACAATGAAGCTGACAGTTCTGTATGTGTTAGAGTCTCAAAGTAGATGTTGCGGACAAGATATAATGTCAACCTGCTGACCTTTGCGTGACCGTCATTAGTCATGACGGGAAGTCATTGCGTTTCGCGGATTAAAGCTATGATCATACTACAACTTCATTGATTTTAACAAGAAAATTTTATTCAAGGTAGTCATATTAATAAATGGAAATAACCGCAAGGTTACCAAAATAATTTTACCGCCACTCCACCGCCTGATGTCAAATTCTACATTTCTATTGGTCGATATTCAGATGGCAGAATAATCAATAGAATTTCACAGTTACCAACCGAAAAATCTTTAAAAATTCGTTGTCATCGATTTCTATAAGAAAGGTGTAAAAATTCGTATTTAAAATTTTTAATTTTTTAGGTGAACAGTTGATGAACACATTCTAAAAGCTTCTGCCATTCACCTTGATACTTTACATAATTCAGTAGCGAAGTGGTCCACCGGTTCAAGTCAATTTGGTCTTTAGTTGAGTTTTCCAGAAATATTTCCGAATGTAAGTCAGATGGCGAAATTTTATTATGAGAAAAATGTTGCTCTTTTTCTTAGATTTCGAGATATTTATTGTAAACTGGCCAATAGCCAAAAGCGACTTAAACTGTTTGACCACTTCGCTACTGAATTTCACTTGAGAAGATGAAAATCTTACCGTCACCACTCTTACTTCACTACTCCAAGCAAAGTGATTCATGATCCAGAACGAAACGTGTAAGGTGACGCCCTAACACTCACTCGACCATGATAATTGAGGTCGAGGGTGGGAATCCCCTTTACTCACCATTAGGATCACCATTGACTAATCAATTCAAGTGGTCCGCAATGCCCCGATCAGATTTCCATCCCTTCCCCTGAGAATCGGTGAAAAAATTCCTATGGAAGAGCGGGATCCAATGAGATATCGGTCCATAGAACGGACAATGAGTGAAAAATGAATCGTGGAATAGGCTGTACTATGGGAGCATAGAAAGTATCACTCGATTAGAGAGATGAGGGGAAAGCGACAAAATGGCCCCTCCTGACATATTTTTGGAACTTACAGATATCCAGGTATACATTGGCTATTTTTTCTCTAGTGAAATGCTTTTCTACTTTTGTAGTCGAAAATCAGAACTTTCATTTGAACCCATTCGACATTAACCTGCCGGACATTTTACAATTACTTTATTATTTAAACTTTCCAGGTATGAATTCCAAAGTTGAATCTCGATATTGAACAGTCAGAAAACATTTTAATAATCTGATAAAAACGTGGAAAGTTTATTTTTGGAGGAAGATTAATGAAATCATTAAAAAATTGCAATTTTTTGGCCCTTTTGCTTTTCTCAGAAAAATTGAAATTTTTAGGTTGGAAAACATACCAATAATTCTCGAAATTATCCCTAAAAATCGCAATTTATCAATTTTTTCGTATAAAATATCTTCTGCTGAACATTTCTATTCACAAAAATGCGTAAGAAAGCCCATTATATCCGGTAATAATATTCATTTTTCTCAATAAAGTAATCACTTGGAAGTACTGAAATTAAGTCCTAAAAGTACTTGAGAGAAGTTGAAAAATTACTTTTCACCAGTGCCCTTGGTACTTGTGCCATTTCTACTCGATCGACAGATGTGGTACTTCACCCAAGGACACAACATGTAGTTGGGACGAGTATTTTTAGAATTTTTCAAAAGTGAACTTTCCCCAAGTACCGGTTTGTACTGGTGAGAAGTAATTTTTTTTTGGTGTACGTAATTGTCAAAATTAAATGGTGAAAAACGTTGGAAAAATTCGGTACACGGAGAGAAATGTTCAGTAAAAATAACGGAACTCACAGTTCGCTCACCGATTACGGAATCAACTCAGAAAATTTAAGTGACGGTATCGTAATTTTTGACAGGAGTTTCAGGCAAAATTTCCTACAACCACGTTTCGCTCCGGAATTACAAAAAACATACGTAATTTTTATTGAATATTTCCCTCCGTGTAAATTCAATTTCAAGATTTAAAAAATACGCCCCTTTGGCTATACAGTGACGATACTATTCATTTAGTTGAATTTCATATACAGTCATTATGCATACTTATTTATATGTCATTTTAATATTTCTAAAGATGATTTTAAGCAGATCAAAAAATTAAACATGAGTAATTAAAGCTCCTTAGGTTGCAAGAAGAGAAATGTCTATTAAATTTGGCCACTAGAATAGCTATAGTAGCGTCATACTATTTCATTGCCCCCTATTGTTCCTTTTACCCGCATTCTCCTATGAAGTCGTCTGCAACAATTGCACCGGTTCTCGATTTTCATCCAGAAATTATTACCCCTATTCCTTTCTTTTTCATTTCAATGGCTTCATCGAATGTTCGCTCTCTCTAAATAGTAATTTTTTGTGGGGCTTTCACGAAGTGAATATCCATAATAATACTTATCGGAATATTCATGAGTACGATGCGAGCTTCATGAATAAAATATAAAATAGCCGTAGATTAAGTTACACAAATCTTTATCAGCTAATAATATCCACAAAATATTGAATAACCACGGTAATTATCGTGCCGCACGTACCCGCCTCATTGTGTAAAATTTTCTTTCGAATATTTCATAAGCTCAGTAGAGGAAAATTAATCGCCAATATTCATGCGACAACACAATGACCAAAAAGTATTTATTATGAAAATTTTGAGAGAGGAATCAATGTATTCGAGAGTGAAAGGGGGAAAAACCGACGGGGCCTCGAGAGATGCACGAGCCTGCGCAGTGTCGTATCAATTGGAGGGTTGCAGTGGGTAAATGTTTCGAGGGGCGCGTGGCGCTACCAGGGATGTCAGTCACGGCCCATCTGCCCACCAAAGAACACGTAAGTCCGATTTAAAAATGTTTGTCCAGCGTGCATTCTCCTACGAGTTTACAAATTTCTACATACGTCAGTAGGCCGTGACATTAAAGTAGAAAATTGGTGGAAATTTATTGATGACATGTGCCTTTCAATTGGTTGAATTATAACGATTGTGCATTTCGAGGATAACTATTGGCAATGTTGTGATAGGTGGGCCATAAAAATTTTGTGAAAATGGCGGTTATCTTTGCCGATCCTTGGATTTTCTAAAAATCACGAGTCAGCGGAAATTTTTCATTTTCTGAGTGAAAATTATGGTGGAAAGGTTTCCATTCCACCCACTATTTCCTGGTCTATCATTCTGATTTTTTATCTGATTCTCAATTCCATTGGTCACAATTTCATTGACAGAAGGATAACATTCTGCAGCTACATACTGCTCCAGAAGTTTTGAAATCTGTCACCTCAGTGTGAAAAATCTGAATTGGGTCAATTGGAAATTTGATTAATGAATGCAAACACACCTCAAAATTCTATAAATTGATTCCGTGGAATATAATTCACCTTAATTTCTACTCCACCAATTTACATCGGTGTTAATAATTCCACACTCGGTCAAGTAAATATCGACAAGCCAACACACGGGCAGCACATGCGGCTCCAACGTGAACAATAATTAAAACTTTTTAATTGGCCGAGAAATGTCGAAGCTCGCGCACCCATCAAATACCGTGATCTCAGTGGAATGTACGCGGGACAGAACTGAAAATACTTGGAGGTAGAGGGCAGTGTTTGATGCTACGATCCATAACTATTTTTCCATCCAATATGCATCAAGCAATGTTGTTTACCATCCCCTCGCACATAGTTGTAGATACTTAGGTCCTTACCCTATTTACGCGTCGTTCAATAAAACAATTCAGGTCAAAACTCCTGTAAACCGTATGACACTGTCTAAGCAGTGTCACCTTGAGAGTTCAACAATTCCCCTGTAGTAACAATCCAGTAATTAGTGCTACCAGTGATTTAAATTTTAATTATTCTAGTAATAATACTGGCGATAGTGTTTCCATGTGAATCACGGAAGTTTGACATTACTCTAACAACCGGAAAAATAACACACTACCTCGGCTACCATATTTCCCCATTCGTTTACGAAAATTACACCCTTGAGTTATTACTTTCCCTGCAAAACAATGGGATTCGGATTTCTCAATGAACTCCCCGAATTTTCCGCAGGTAACAAAAGCTCAAAACTATAAAGAGCGACAGAAACTGACACAGACTGACAAACACCGAATGAGAGCCATCAACGTCAAAGGAACTTCCATCTCTTCAACTCTCATTTTTCCAAAATCGTCACACTCAGATCATCTCAAATCCCAAAATCGTTACACTCAGATGAATCAATTCCACACTAAATCCCTTAAACCAAAACGGATTAGACACTTTAATCATCGTGATCTCTAACCACAGTGCTCATCCCGGATGACACCGCAATCATTGTCCCCAGTCTGGATCTGGGTGACAGCTGCAATCGTACGATCAGCAAGCCGCGATGATTTAACGAATTAACAAAGCATTCCGATTGTGGTAGATTGGCTCGCTCGGGTGATAACCTAACTGATCACCCCCGTGAAAATCGACGACTATGTTTTTGGTGGGTAATTACAGGGGAGATATAGATTGGCCACTACTCCGCAATTGTGCGCGCTAAAAATTTGTCATTTGGCATGATTTTTTGAGGGACTTAGACCTGACATAAAGCCATTCTGCCTCGACTAATTTTGTGTACTAAAAAAACAAAAGTTCGTGTTTTTGTTGGCATCGTTAGAAGAGATAATTATAATATCCGTTCGAATTGACTTCGAAATATATCACAATTCAGCTCCAAACGATCATTTCGCATCCAAAATTTCATCATTTAAGCTTATGGACTTCACAGAAAGGAAAGTTTTGATTTTCAAGGATATGTTACTGATCTTCAGCTACTTATCACTGGTGTTAGCAGTGTTCAATGCTTAATTTTTAGAAATTTATTCCCGACTTTCAGGGATTTTCGATTTTGTAATTCATTCATTGGAAATTAGCGATTTTGTCAGTAATTACCAGAGATATTATTACTAATTTTCGGGGAAATGTCACTGATTTTTAGGAAACAGGGATGCGAAACGACGTCACATTTTGAAATCTGTCAGTTCAGAAAATAATTAGCACCATGTGCTGCTAACTTCTCTCGTGTCATAATTTCCCTTGCTACGTTGCACCAACTAGCTAAACTAATAGTCATAAATTTGTCGGTCATAAAATTTCATCACATTTTTTAATGATCGATATTTTCAATTACTCATTTCGATTGGAATACATTGATTGAATGTGTCTGACAATCGACTCAAAACCTTGTCATCGAAGACATTTTACCACTAGTTGGGTGTAATGTGACGATCAAATAGTAAATTAGTCATAATGTTGTCATATTCACGTCCGTCCCATGACGGTCACTATATTGACGTCTCGGCGACTTATCACTATTTTTTAGGAATCATCAAATTTCAGGGATAGAAATCACTGATAATCTGGGTTATTCCAGTCAGTGTCCGGCATTACCAATAATTCGTGATAGATTCACAAGAATCCGTGACGTTTCTCTGGAAATCAGTCATTCATTGTCAACTCTTCATGAAATTTCTTTTTCCTTCTAACAGTGTAGGAATTTTTACTATTTTATTTTCTCCGTGCATTTCCTCTCATTTTGAAACTATCTATCTAGAGTAGCATTCTGCAGATGAACCTCTATAGAATCACAAACAGGAAATAATCGGACAGGAATTATAAAATTGTGTCCGTAATCAACGGCTTTTCACTCAGGACGCTCATTTCCCGCGCAATTACCCTATAATGTCCGATAATTGCATAACGAGATTTTTCATTGCGAACGAATTGTCAACTAACATCACGTGTTACTATTGCGTGTCCAGCAAACCAAGTAATGATTCCTCATCGATCTCAAGTGTTTGTGTGGTTTCCATTCATTTCATCCATTTCATTTTCAAGTACCTATTCTTGGAAGCAATTCCTACAATCTCGTTATCGCCCGGTTCTAAAATACCACAGGAACAATGTTATTCACATCGTGCTTATTTATTTTTGGACTGAATCTTGCGCCCATATCGGTACAAACGTGACAGCTCTAGCTGTAGTGGACACGACCATTGACCCCTGGTCGCAGAGCTCTCTGAAGGGAATTCCCGGACTAAGGACTCGATCCGTGAATGAGTGAGTGTGTTGGGGAGGGGGTAATAAGGGTAGAGATGCAAGCGGCATGATTTATCGGTTATTTACATTGTGGGGATTAAAGAGTAATGCAGAAATTTTTGTTTTCATTACGAATTTATTTGGAGATGTGACGGTAATCCGCTTAATTCTCCGTACAAATACCAGTCACTCTGTGTGAGTTATCAACTTCACTACTTCAGATACTTCTGAACATCAGGGATTATCGCATTTTGCTGGAAAGCGCTCGTTGCAATTACAGTAATGATCATTCGGGGGAAGTTGGCGTAATCCTATAAAAAAAGGGAATCTATAGAAATCGTGTAAATTTGAGATTCGAGTTTTCAGCTGTTGTCATAAACTTGTGATTATTAAATTAAGGGATTAAGGGATGTAGGATTATCAGGGATGTCATGCCATGTAAATTTTTGAAGTTATTGGATTGTGCGAATGAAAAAATTTAATCGAAAAACTCAGCAAATTCGCTGGACAATTCTATTGAACTTTCTATTTGTTTTTCCTCCGATTCTATTGAAATATTTAATACAAACTATTCTATAGAAAATGTTCATTGAATTCGATTTTTCTATACTACTTATTTAATTGAGATACTTTCTGTAGAATTTCCTCGGCTCAAGTTTTTCGAGTTTTTTGTTTGTATTTCTTGATGAAAAAAAAGAAAAATAGAATGAAAAAAAGGAAGAAAATTAGAGCCGAGGAATTTCTATAAAAAATATCTTAATAGAAGAGAAGAGAGTCGGGCAAAATGTTCCGTGTTGAGATCTTTTCCAATTGTCAATATTTTCATTTATAAATGAAGATATTAGATCAAATAACGAAACCTCCCCTTTTACCCGACTCTCCCTAAGTTACCGAGAAGTAAAATGAACAAGAGCATTGTTTTCGTAAAAACTCGAGTTTTGTTATCATCAAACGGGATTATGTACTAGAATTGCGGTTGAATCTCTCTGACTGTTTTATAATTCCTTTGAAAAATGTTTCATTTTTCTGTCACGTTTTTTTAATTGGTTGAGAACCCCTGTTGATTAACTTGGTGGATATAGGATAATCACCGGTGTGATATACCCCAACTGCTTTTTCTCATTCAAACAATGCAACCACATGACTCGTAATTCATAAATGAAACGTTTTTTCTCTCCTGCATACTTGATGGTACTTCATTTTTGTTTTTCATTATTAAAAGTGCATTAGTTGACGTCATTTAATTGGACAATTATTACCCATCATTATCTTCCTCAGATGCTAATATTCATGAAAAACCTAAAAAGTGTTCGTGTAACTCCGCTTTTCCCTGAAGACTATTCACACGATCTCGTTACAATTTTTCTTTCCGAAGCCCAAATGACATGCCATAGTCTTCTGTATCCTCCATAGAACGATGTTCGCAAAATATTTCATTTCTGCATTTGACATTCTTTGAATTGACTCCAACTCAAGAAGAATAAGCAGTTCCGTTGATAGATGAAGTAGGAAATGGCCTGGTGAGGAGAATCGAAGGATGCGGCTTTGTCTGGCTATAGAATCGACAGTGGTCTTGTATCAATGATACATATCGCAAACCCACGCTTTTGTACGAAATACTAGCGCAAAGTATTGCTATAAACCAACCTACGCTCATTGTACGCGTCCATGACTCCGATGGTTCGTGTCACTTCGAGCATGACCGCTGCACCGAGGAGTCCCACTTGGCGAGTGTTCAATGTCGAAGGCATTGTACGTACGATAAATACTCAAAGGGTGTTTTCACTCGGTCGTTCGACTGAATTATGGATTATCATTATCGTTTGACGTTTTTGTCATCCCAAAATTCGTTTTAAAATTCAAATTACATCGTCTGCGGTCAACATGATCGATGACACTGGTGTCAAATAGCAGTTGACCCAGTGGAGACTTTTCTCGGTTTTGTGGTCTCCATATGAATGAACACCGGATATCAGAATCCAGTTCAATCTCATAAGTAGAACATGAACTCACTATAACCCGGTGCGAATGGTCAACATATACATGAAAATTTTCCTTGCTCTGGGGAAAATGGAGAATATACTCTAGAAATCGACTGAGGGCTGGAGGATCTCCAGTTTTCTCTCTATTTCCTCCTTTCTTGGTAGGTTGTCCTAATTTTTCCTCTTCGGCGTTCAACTCGGGGCGAAATTTTCCAGTGGAGGAGGTAAGGGAATCCTCGGGGAATTACGGGATTCACGGGGACGTTTGCATTCCACTGCATCACTGTAATTGACGTGCGATTCCCTCGGATGATATCGTAAGAATATGGTCTTGCAAAGTGTGAATGTGGGATTATTCCAGGTAGGGAGTATTGATGGTTATGTTCCTACATTTGGCTTGAAAATTGCTTCATTCACACCATTGGTTCTCATTGTACAGCATTATTGACATTTTCGCGACTTTCAATTGTCTCAAAAAACTAGAATTTCATGATTATAACGTCAAACACAATGGGCAAGAAAGCAGTATCTATGTTGGTTTTCCACGTTCCGGAATTTTTGACTTGTGGCCTCTCAACAGACTCGCAATAAATTTTAAAAAATCCTCTCAAAATTTCAGCTCTCCATCTCAATTGTAGAACGCTCTCCAAGCGTAGGAGTCCAATTTCAAAAAACTAATTGATAATTGTTTTTGTACACATTTTTTCGAAAATTTTGAAAAAAAAATTCTCTGTAGCTCAAAAATTGGACGCCCTGGACTATTTTTAACATTTTAAGCGTCTGCGGGGCAGACAAACAATGAACAATTAATTTTTTTGCAACTAATTATTTGTTTTTAGACATATATAATTCATTTTCAATCCATGAAAAATCTCACTCCGATAGCCCGCGACGTTTAAAAGTCATAGTTCCCTAGTGGAAATCGAGTGTCCAAGCGTCGTCGCCCGGACTTTCCAGGGGCGACTCTCGTATAGCATACGTGTGGCTAACGGTGGAACGTCCCCGCGCGCCTAATATACGAGACCAAATATCTGGGCGCGCGCCCACTGGATGTCGCCCTGCCGGTCAGAATTTTTACTAGGGTTGTCTCCCCTTAAATAGTATATTTCAATAAATATCTTAGATGTGCAGCGCTCGCCGAAGTGCGAGTGCTACACGAAGAGAAATGTTCAGTAAAAATTACGGAATTCTCACTTCACTCACCGATTACGGAATCGACTCAGAAAATTTAAGTGACGGTGTCGTAATTTTTCACAAGAGATTCAGATAAAAATTACGGAACGCTCCGGAAAAATTCCGTGACAGTTGCGTAAAATTTCCTACAACCACATTTCGCTCAGGAATTACGGAAAAGATCCGTAATTTTTATTGAATATTTCTCTCCGTGTACCCTCCCAAGGGTCAAAGGACACTTTCCCCACGAGTATCAAACCCTATTTTTCCGTACTGACCTTCACTTTCCCCAGTCCGGGAATTGCTATTGACCCTTCTCCGAACTGGCAAAAGTGAAAGTCACTACGGAAAAATATCGTTCGCGCCTAGTGCCACGGGAGTTTTCGACTCGTGTGATTGGTACGCATTCGTCGAAAACCCCAGCGGCACTCAACGGGAAATATACTATTTCATCACGTTGTGTGGAAAGTGGGATTTTCACTTTACGCACAAGCGATGACGAAGAGACGTACGTTCACGTGTTATGCCGGGCTTGAGGGGTTGGAAAAAATCACCCCATCCTAGAAAGTACTCATTCCAGGACAAATCAATTATTTCGACTTCTTAAAGAACTGATTTTTCATTGGTCAGGTAAGAATGATGGGGCCATTCAATACAATTCCATTCAATGGATTCCCTTATGTCATTGTCCTCACTTAGATCTTCGATTCCGGGTCATGGTGCGCCAACGAGGTCAAGCACCCAAAACCTGCTATTATCACATCATGAATAAGCTTCCAAAGCCGGAATGGTAAATAATTCTCGAAGATGCATCAGTCCACTGGAAGAAGAAACTTCTAAACAAATTCCCCATTTGTCCTTCACTTAAACATACCTGGTTACGTGATGTACTATACTCTATCCCATGGAAATATGCACTCAGCTGATTACGTTGGATACATGCCGTGGCATTGAGATGATTAGCATTCAGAGCGCTCAACGACAAAACTGGGAAGGATGCGTTGCTAACTAAATTCGTGCATATCACATCGATACACGCCTCCATGCATTTGTCTCCAAAATGTGTACATTTGTGGATGAGCAACATTCCTGGCGCTTATCCAACATAACCCCGTCACTTTCAACTTCTCGTTTTCCACAGAAGCCGCTTAAATTACTTGCGATATTACCCCTCCTCAATCTTTTTTCATCTGCACGTTCCGTCCCCTTCAATCAACTCAACTTTGACTGAGAAGTTCAGATCGTGATGTTGAATTAATATGAGTTTGTAGTAATTGAAAGAGTCAACGTTTCCTCCTAGGGTAATAGGAAATTGACATTCAGTGCTCAAAGGATTGCAATCACTTTTTAGGGAAGTTATGGAGACATTTGTAAGGAGTTGATTTGAGGCATGGATAGACTAGTATTGAAGACATTATGATATACATGGATTTGTAGAGCGTGGAGATTCTATTCGTCACGATTATGAGGTTTTCAATCGGGAGAACGCTGCAGATAAATTGGAATGTCAAAGCAAAGTTTAGACGGCAAGGAATTTACAGCTATGTCTTGAATGGATTATTCGCATGAACTCGAGTAAAATCGCACAAAGGAAAATCAAAGTATCTACATAGAGAACTCATACTCTACATAGAGAACTCATAGAACTTACGTTTGTCTGTTATTAAGGTGTCGCATTATAGGCTCAAATCACATTACACTGTGAAAAAGATTCGTTTGAAATTTCCGGTACACGTTTTGGAAATTTTTATCGAATTTCAACACCATTGAAATTTCAAGGAATTTCGTCATTGAAAATTCAAAATTTCGTGGATAAATCGAAGAGAAAATTAATAATAAATAAAGAAAAAACAAAGACAACTGTGAATTTCCGTTCCATTTTTCCCTGAAAATGAATAGAAAACCAGAAAATTCCGATAAATACATTCTTGAATTTTCAGGAGAGTGACACTAAATGCGATTTCACTGAAAATTCAGATCATTTGACACTGAATATTCATATTAGATTGGAAATTGAAATAAATTGAAGAATTCTCGTCTTTATGCTGCTTAAAATTCTGGAATTTTACAAAATTTGCAGTGACACTTGAAATTTTAATATTTAATATTGAATAATATCTTAGCATTGAGTCTATAGGTCTGAGTCCCATCGTGAGCGCACGACACTTATTCAAATGTGTTTTTTTACATTAATTTACAATAAAGTATGATTGTTAAATTAACTTGATTTAGTTTTTTGAATAGATATTCCGTCATCATTTTCTGTTTTGTTCATACCGTAGATTCAAATACATTGAGTACTTGAAGGGGAGGAGTTAATATTCAAAACGTTGTGCGTTACATTTCATTATTTGTGGCATTTTTTTGTTTTGTTTATTATTTTTTGTTCTTGTAAAGACAATAGTACAGAACCACTGTCAACAAATGTCACTTCATAAACATTTCCGGCATCTGATAAGGAAAATTGTCAACAGTGACTTCCAAATACCATCCATATTAGCATTTGTTGAACACTCCAAAACTTATCTCTAAATTCCCCCGACAAATTTGTCAATCAAAGTATCAAAATTAATTTCATTCAATTGCACCCGACATCATGAAGTGCCATTCTCCGTCGAAAACTCTTCAACCCCCCCCCCCCCTTNCCCCTTTTCGGCGAACTCAAAGAAGAAACTCAGCGTACACACTCCACCCGAGAATAGGAAATAGCGGAAATCGTGAATGTGAATTGTTGCAGGAGTGTAGGAGAAGAGGGATTTTAGAGGTAGTGAGGATCGGAGACTGGAGAATCCCGGAACGGTTGAAGTTTGGGTGCGCCGTGGGGGTGATCAATACTCCCCCTAACGGTAGCTGCTAGAGGGACAGAGATAAAATGATGAAATTTTGGGAATCCCCGAGTATGTTCCAATTAATGGGACATTTTTTTGTCATTACTTCCTGAACAGTTTATAATATGCCCCTCCTACTAGATGTTCAACTCCAGAGATATAGGGTTATCGCCGTTGTTATTACACATATACCCTCCACATGTTTTTCACACACAGAGAAAGAAGTTTCTACATTGTTGAAAATTTTCGTGTGAATTTTCTGTACCAAATTCTGGAAATTATTATCGTGTTCAAGTTCCACTTAAATTTCAGGAAATCTTCTCCTTGAAAAATCAAATATAACATTGATTTTCTATTAGTTTGTTTAGTATGTTTAGTAAAATTTTCCACACCGGCAGGGGATTGTTTGTTTTGTACCCGTCTGAAGGACGGAAGTGAATTTTTACCAAATGGGTTCGGCAAAAATCATTCTCCGCTGCAGAAAAATTATCCAAAAAATTGGAGTAATTATTCACGTTCACTAAATTTTACAGCTTCGATACAACTCACCCTCACGTTTAGTAAATTTTCCTGGGCCAACGGAGTAAAATTCACTATTAATCTCGTACTTTTTCTCCTATTTACGGTAAAAAAGTACTGGAAATCGAGGATACTCTATGATTATTTGATTTGTTTGGTAATTTTTATCCGACTTTGTCCTCCGTGTAGTATAATTCAGTGTAGGGCAAAGACGGCTCACCCAGTGACTGTATGACGGAAAAAAAACGAAATTATTTTTTACTGCGTGAACATCCCAAAATATTTGCAATATATTCGAAATATTTGCGATATATTGATCCGTGACATCATGATTGATGTGTCTTTGAAATAATGTTTCAATGACACCCGGTGCCCGGCCCGGCGCCGAATTATTTTGGTGAAATTCACCAAATAATTTTCTCCGTGATGCCTTCCACAACATGAATTTTTCAAAATCAGTTACGTGGTTCTGGAAACTAGACACTGTTCTTTCTCTGCGTATCACACTGTCACAGCAACTAAAATCATGAAATTCCGGAGTTACTCATTCCGAGCATTAAATCTCTGATGAAAGCTACCTCCACTACCGGCTGTATTGCACTTGGCACGTGCATTAATTCAGAGTCATGCCAAAATGACGCAATTACAGTCATAAACAAAAATCCAACGCTCAAGTACACTCCCGATCTTCAACAGTGTTGATGACTTCACCATCACACTGACATTTAAAACAGAACGGCTTTTATTCGCATTCAGGCTTTTAGTACGTTATGCCACTCAGCATCCAACGAAAGATTTCCCTTTGTCTCTACGAGCCACCTGACCATTTACTGTATATATTTGTGTGACAAGAGAAGCTCTCGGAATGTCACTCGGCTTATGAAATGAAAATCATTCTGCAGGAGATAAAAAGTACGCTAGCTATAGTTGGGCTATTTTTTTTATTTCGATGTTTTGTCTTCAATGATGGTTTTTATCCTCTGTTCTGCCTCGTTTGTTCTTTATTCCTCTTGGCATAAAACAATCCAGTCTCTTTATTGTTGGCAATCCATCTGGAGCCTCCGGAGAAAAAAGGAGGCTTGAAATAGCTAAATGCGGCTGCAATTGTCGGGAGTTGTGAAAATGTTTTATTAGGTTTTCAATTATTTTTAATTATTTTTGGTTGGAGAGTTTCCGATATTCGGAAATTAGTGAGAATGATGAGATTGTTGATATTCGGAAGGTGAAAGGTGAAAGGTGAGGGGAGACCATTTCATTATTCAGGCCCGGGTTGATGCGTGACTGCAAATATTTAGCCATCCAAATCAAATACTTCTGTCATTGCTAGTAATTTTTGCGCCATGTCAACATGCCCACGTTGGTCATTTCATTCCACCTGTCTAATTCGTTATTCATATGTTCAACACGCTACTCCACCACGCGCCAACTCCCCTCGGATCATTTAATGTCACCATTTTCCAATTGCAATTACTGGGAATTGTGAGTGCTGCGAAAAGTTCCATTAATTAATCTATGAATTTTGGATATTTCGGTTGGAGATAACCAGGGCCGATGATAAATGGCCGATCGACAAATCGCATATTATTATATACTTGAATTTCGTTTCATTGTCCATGCAGTTCCGTAAAATTTCGTACAACCACATTTCACTTTCGAATTACGGAAAAGATACGTAATTTTTATTGAATATTTCTCTCCGTGTAATAAACAAAAACGTCGTTGGTAATTCGCCCCACCATGCAGCATAAAATCAGTAATCTCTCATTAACTGCTAAGTGTGGGAGAAAATGTCGAAGAAATTATGTCTAACATTTAAAGGCATATAACAATTTTTATTTGAACCATTTTTCTCTATCTCCACCAAGTTTACCGCTAAACGCTTTGGAACGCGGCGACATCTTCCACAAAGGATAACTCACCGCCCGCTTTGCTCCCGCCCCCGATAACCTATGACAATTAGGGAACAAAACAAGCAAGGGACCGAGACAATCTTCGAGAAAACATTGCACCGTTACATTATGCGTTATGAGCAGTTTCTTCTTTTTTTATTCCTACCAATTCCATTGGTAGTAACCCTGCGAATGGATCCGTAGCAATTTCCACCCTTGTGACAAGCATATAACCGTAACCACATGCTACCAGATGTCTACAAGAAAATATTCAACCTAGTAATGAAAGAGATTTATACAAAAGTTAAATACCTCCGAAAGGGCTCAGCCGGTTGCGCCGAATTTATTAGAGTTCCGTGATGCGGAAACATTCTGAGATTTAAGCCGTTGATAATAATTTACCTCTCTCAAGTAAATACGGTCTACATATGAGGAAATTTTTCTCTCACTGTACAATACTATGACAAAACTATTCTATCGCTGCCGTAAGCGTTCCATTGGGAACAGTTAAACTCATAATCGTAGCAATCAGCAAAGAGCTTTATTACTCCCAAGTACTAAAAAGGCAATCGTATAAAATGAGGTTAGTTACATGTCTCTTTCATTTCACCATGTTACCTACCTTCGTGCAAATCGAATCCACCGCCGCAGGGGACATTACGCTCCATAGGCGTGGCATTGGCGCTCCAATTTTTCCTCGCCGCCAGGTCACATCATCGTTCGATACAAAACTCGATCCAACTTTTCTCCCTATATCGTATAAAAGATGAGGGTCTCCTTAGTCCGGATAATTCAAGCTGTGGGCTCATACATGAATGGGAAAAGAGTGAACGAGTGACAGGGGGAACGGAGAGTGTGCAGAAAAGGTGAGCACTCGAGCTGTGAAGTAGTCAGGGAGATTGTCCAATGGGATATCTCATGAATGATTCGACCGGCCGAAGGGAAAATCCAGTCGACTCTCAATCATTTCACCTTTTATGAAACGTTATTACTGTCTGTCGCATGTTCTGCTGAATCTTCAGAAAATATGACGTATTGATTTCATTTTTATTCATATTCACATTTATAAAATAGCAAGCGCCGTCTGGTTCAAATGAGGTTAATTATTAACGAGAGAAGCTCCATTCAGAGAAATCGATCTAGAACGTCAAGTGAATTTTAAAACATGTGAAATGTTTATGCTTACAGCTTATATCGGTTGTATTGTGTGGAACAACGTAAGATGGACTGCCAATCGACTATTAATGATCGAGCAAGAGTTGAGATAGCGAAAGTCAATTTTGGATATTCAAATTGTCTCGAATATTTGTTGTTGTCGAACATTCAATTCAGAATCATTTTGGCGAATACACTGAGAAAAAAAGGGAACACGTCTAAAAAACTGCCGTCAAAACAACTCCGCCCTATCCACTACTTGTTATTTTGGAGGTTGTTTTGACGGAGTTGTTTTTAAATGGAATTTTTAGACACGGACCCGAAAAAAAATGCTTTTGCTAAGTATATTTACTTGCCGCAAGTATATAAATATCTGCATAAGACGTATGGCAATTTTCTTGTAGTTAGTAAATATACTTGGCAGAGGTAATTTTTTTCTCCGAATCATCTTTGTTTTCCGAATCATGTGAACGGTAATTTACGAGTAGAATGTAATAAATTAAGGTCATCGAAAATTTGGATTGAGCATCTTACGAACACGGAGAGAAATGTTTAGAAAAAATTACGGAACTCACATTTCCCTCACCGATTATGGAATCGGAATTTTTATTGAACCTTTCTCCCCGTGAAGAGAGAATTTCATTTGGTTTGATCACTATTGGTACACTGTTGAAAACTTTTAGCTGAAATTGCAAATAGACTCCTTAGAAATTTTTGTCAAGTGCCAGTTCCAATGAAATCTCCAGAAATTTCGTCATTAAAAATTCACAATTTCCATTTCCCGTCAAATTCAATTATTCCATATATGGAGAGAAAGTTGGACAAAAATTATCTAGAAGATCGGGGCAAATTTTACTGTGCGAAAAGTAATCGGGGAGTAAAATTTTAATTCCATAAGAAAAACTTTTTTCGGAGAATATCTCATGATTGATTCTGTAAAAGAATCACATCTGTGGATGTAAAAATTACTGTTCTGATTTTTATCTGACTTCGCAGTGAAGGACATGGGTACGGATGAAAGTGAAATTTTATCACACCGCGTTTGGTAAAAAAAAAATCATTCTCCTTCGGAGAAAAATTCCTACAGAGAGAGAAAAAAGTTCTAGAAAAATTACCGAACAAGCCAAGTAATCGTGGAGTGAACTGGATTTCCAGTACTTTTTCACTCTATATCGGGGTAAAAAGTGCGAGACGAATAGTGAATTTTTCTCGATTGGCCCGGAAAAATTTACTGAACGTAATGGTAATTTGTGCCGAAACTGTCAAATTTATCCTGCGTTCCATCAAAAATTATCCTAATGAAAGTGAATGATTGCTTAATACTGCGGATAATTTTTCTGTAATGGAGAACGATTTTTTACCGAACGTGTTCGGTAAAATTCCACTTCCATTCGTCCCCATGAAAAAACTTTAGCGGTCGACTAAAAAAATGCCAACTTCCTAATGATCTAGGTAAATTTCTCCCGGTCTCCATATTCAGTAGAGATTTAAAGCATTTGTATTTTTGAGCGAATAGAAAAAATAGGAGCCAACTTCCTCCTACATTTTGCATTATCACTCCACCCGTCACTCAAAGTGGATTGGTTGTAACAATTTTGCCACTTTGCATGTTTTCCCTGAGGTTGCGTGGTTCTTATCAATCGGTCAACTACTGTAAATTGCGAAATGTATGCACGCGTGGTTACCACCGATATCACCGACTATTTATGAATATTTCAGATGCCACTCCATCAAATCATGTTTCACAGGAGTAAAAGAGGGCAATTGCGACGTGCAAATAACGAACTTGCAATTGGCCCACTCTGCATTCATTAAAAAAAAAGCGGCAACATTCATTTTTCTCAAATCTCTCAATTCATCGTAAATCTCTCAGTGCTCTACTGACCCAAAACTACATTATTCTACACAGATATCGACAACTCTTGAAAATACACGTCCACCTTTCGAATGTGCAACGCAGCAAGATCTACGGCTGCCGAAACTTCCGTCTTTCCTCGGGCAAATGACCCAGCAATAATCGATTTTTTCGATTATTGCTGCGATCTGTTCGATTTTTTTCACTCGTCTTGCGTTTGAGTACCTAATTGCCCATTCATTGTCGCTCTTCTCTGCTTCGTATTTCCCATTCATTCCACACAGCAGGAAAATACTTCTCTCAAGAGTATCTTACTTGAATCGAGAAATTTGGATATTAATAATTAGTACACGGATGAAAAAATTCAATAGAAAATCTAGCGAATTCGTTAAAAAATTCTATTGGAATTCTATAGAAGTTCTATGGGGTTCCTACAGGCCCTCTATTGGAAATTTATTGAAAAATTCGATTTGTTTTTTGCGCTGATTCTATTGGATATTCGATAAGAAAAAGTCAATAGATTTCAAAGTTTTTTCCACTCGAATTCAAACAAGGAAACGAAATAAGGAAACGATGAGTCATGATACACTTTTATAGAACGGTAGGATAATTTTTATCAAAAATTTCTCTCCGTGTGGGGATACATTTGGAAAAAAAATAAAACAGGTGAATTTATCTTATTTGAACTCAATATATGTACAGTTGTTTTGCAAATCTCTTATAAAAGAGATAATGGTTTGGTAGAAAAAATTTTCTCTCAGTGCATCATGACCACAATGATGTCATGGCACGAGGAATCAGTCGAGATCAATCGGAATCTTGATAGAATACGTTATCTCCCCTTGACGCTTACATCAATTACTTTGAGTGTTGACCGCCACAAATGGTCACATGTTTTCTCACTTGTTTTCTACTTGACTGGATAATCGCTCATTCATTGCCGCACTCTGTAGTCATTCTATCCCCGCCCTCCTCTTCTCCGTCATTGTCCATTCACCCCTCATGATTGAAACGATGGGAATGAGAAACTAGTGGCGATCAATGGAATGTTGACAGAGTGCGTTATATCTCATTGTCTTTTTTCATCAATCACACACGGCGAGAAATATTCAGTCAAAATTACGGAACTCACAATTCGCTCACCAATTACGGAATCGACTCAGAAAATTCAAATGACGGTATTGTAATTTTTCACAAGAAATTACGGAAATACGGAAAAGATACGTAATTTTTATTGAATATTTCTCTCCGTGCATTGATTGTTTACCGACAGCAAAGGTTACATGGGTGTTGAGCTGCTTCGGCGCTTGTCCGAGCTAATGTTGAGTCTATACTACTTGCAAAGAGGTTATACTACTTGCAAAGGCGTCCGGCTTACTCATGCCCCTCTAGTAGTGAAGATTGCCGAGCGATACACTGTTGGGGAAAAACTAGACATTGCGTGAACAATTCAGTAATAATTTTCAGGAAATTGTCATTGAATAGGTATCGTTGAAGGGAAAAAACAATCATATTTCCAATTTTAGGAGAAATGCAATGGAATTCAAAATTCAATTGAGCAACAGGAAGACAATAAATGCGTATTCAGTAGCAATTTATTCATAACTGTCAATGAGTTGAAAACTCAAGAATATACTTCCCCCTACGGCGGGTGAAATCTGACTTTGCGCCTACGCCGCAACGGAAAATGATGTCCTGACCACGGGAGGTTAAATAAGGACCCTTACCCACTCGCTTACTACCCACGCCTTCGGCTCGGGTGGTAATTTTACACGTGCCCACAACTCCTTTATTTTCCTTCCCTGGGTAGGGAATATATTATACCTTAATTTTTGGGATTTTCACCAATTTTCATGGAATAATTAAACTAAAATTGACAGTTCCCGTTGACTTATCCTTCAAATTATGAATTTTCAATTATGGAATTCGTAGTATTTCCATAGAATTGTCACTTGAAAAAAACAAAAAATGTTCAAAAAAATTTAGCTAAATTTCAGCTAAAAATTTTCTACTGCCCGAGCGAAAATTTCGCTCATTGTCAGTTTTCCTGACTAGTGATACCGTGAGACGAGAAATGGCATTTTCTCGTTTCCTCTTGTCGATTGCAGATAGTTCTCTCGTCTCGTCTCGCCTTGATATACGAAAGATATTCCTTCTTTCGTCCCGTCGTGAGTCAAAAGATTTTCTCACGGTCTCCATCTCGTCTCGTCTCACGTGGAAAAAAATGCAGTTAGGAAAAATGAGATAAAAATCAAAGTTAGAAAAAATAAGGGTCAAAGAAAATCAGGCTAAAAAATGAGGGTCAGAAAATATAAGGGTCTCGTTTCTCGTCTCGTTTCTCTCATTCTATCGACCAACTTTTCTTATCTTGTCTCATCTGCTCATTTCTATCTCGAAACAGTGTCTCTTCTCGTTCTTCTCGTCTCTCGCGACATCACTATAGACCAGGCAAAATGCGTTCGTATCAGAACCGATAGACTGTTGAAATTTTTTTGAAATGGTAATGACATTTCAATTTTTAAGTAGAATTCACGGAAATTTTACAGCTTAATTGACTTTTTAGTGGAACATGAATATTCAGAAACAAAATGACATGAATTTTTCATTTTTCCCTGAATTTTCCTGATTTTTCTGAATTTTTGACAGAATAGTTGAACTGAAAAAGGAAATATTTTATTCATTTCAAGATCATTTGAACAGAAAATCAGTAAAATATTCGATTTTTCAATGACAATATTTTCTGAAATGTCAGTGAAACATGAAATCAATAAAAATTTCCGGAATTTGGCGCGGAAAATTCAGACAAAAAATTTAACAGTGTAGTTCGATATCAAGCCAATAAAAAATCCTGCCAAATATTCTCAACGCACACCACTGCCGAATAATCGCCAACACCCGTCTCCCTTGAGTACCCATTTCCCCAGCATTTACCACACCCTTCTCACAGCATTTGACGTGATATCTTCACATTCAGGCCATTCTCCGCAATTCCCACCCAACTCTGGAGATCGACAATATTTACGATCCCCAAGTTTCTATTCACAAGCTAAAAGACTAAGACCCGAAAACAAAGAAAGAATACCCGTTGAAAATTATACCATTCTCTCCCAACACCGTTTTACATCCCATTTTCACTGCATTTCCCCTAACTACATAGTGCGTGTAATTTTCACGTGATGCAGGTAGGCGAAAAGCATCCACTTAAATTTTATATCATCCTGGAATACAAATGCAACGCTTTAGCATTTAGGAGCGTTTACAGCCTCACTCCGAACAAAGTGGGGTAGATCTATAATGAAAGAAAATAAACGTTTTCTAAATGGCCTCACCCAAAAAAAATTACTTCTCACCAGTACCAACCGGTACTTGCGGGAAGCTCACTTTTGAAAAATTCTACAAATACTCGTCCCAAGTACATTTTGTGTCCTTGGGTGAAGTACCACATCTGCCAATCGAGTAGAAATGGTACTGGGAGGAAGTAGTATCACTACTTACTGCCAGTACTTTAGTACTTTTCACAAGTACCGAAGGTACTAGTGAAAAGTAATTTTTCAACTTCTCTCAAGTACTTTTAGGACTTAATTTCAGTACTTTCAAGTGATTACTTTATTGAGAAAAGTGAATATTATTACCGGATAGAATGGGCTGTCTTACGCATTTTTGAAAATAGAAATGTTCAGCAGAAGATATTTTGTACGAAAAAATCAATAGATTGCGATTTTGATGGATGCTTTCGAGAATTATTGATTATTGATTGCTCTCCAACCTAACAAATTTCAATTTTGTTGAAATTTTCATGTTTTACGTTGTTCTCAACATTTAAAAGGCTTCGAAAAATTATTTTCAATTCCTTTTCAATTTTATTACTCACAAAACGAGAATTATTAGGATTTTTTAATTTTTGACATTCTTGAGTTCTTATACTCAACTTATATTGAGTTTATTTGGTACTTTTGAAAATAACGAGCCAGGTACTCAGTAGAAGTAACTGTTTACTTGGCCTAAGTAACAAAATACTTGTGACAAGTACTGAGGTACTTCTCACCAGTCCACAGGTACTTGACGCATGATACTTGCATCAAGTTGTTTTATAGCTTCGAGGAAGTACAAAAATGTGCCTTTTCCCCAGAAACCCCTTGATACTGCGTACAAGTACTTTTTCTACCGATCAAAAGTAATTTTTTTTTGGCGCAAAACGATGTCTTAACTCAAACGTCTGTGAGATGTAGTAAATAATATCCGAGGAACATTCCCGTTCACACACTGGACACACGCCATTAAAACTTCGAGAGCAATAACCAAAACGTCATTAAGGTACGATTGTACGAGCATAACAGATCCCAACACTGTAATTACACAGTATAACTGAATTTTGTAGCCTTTACCGCGTATATCATACAATAGTTTCATATCCATTTAATCACTGCAGCTTAACTACTGTTGGATTGATTTCCCATCATTCCGTTTTTAATCACCCTGTGTGCTTTTACGATAGCGCTGTAAATATTGCAATGGAAACACTATTTGCCAATGATAACAGCCCAGTTATTCCCCTACTTGTATTTTATCGCAAATACATTGACTGTATTTTAGATTCATGGCCATTCCCCAATAGTCGGTAAATACATCAAACATGAAGACACATTGGAGTCACAAAGAATCGCTTGCAACGTAGTATTTCCGCATAAAGTGAAGAGGACGAACGATAGAAAAAGGAGACAGGGAAGACGTAAGCGTAGAACTGAATGACAAATGATCACAGCGAACGGAGATCATCGAATGATAGCAGATGATAGCGCTGGTTCGATACCACTGAGAGACATTCAAATGTTATACATAATGCTTCATCATCACACCTATATTCCCGGTTAATGTGACTGTTGTATTAGAGTAAATTAATAGTGCTCATGGGTTATTAGTATTTGATTATTGAATGGGGTACGTTAGAGTGTGCGGAGTGAAGCAAATATTCACCCAGTGTCTAGGTATTTAATTCAATTGGATAGTCTATTGGTGATTGTTGCAGTATTATAACGATTCTAAATTTATAAAAATAGCGTTGATACAGTGTTGAATTACATTTGAGATAAATTTTGTGGTGCGGTTTGCAACGTTCGTGGAACGTAACTTCCAAGTAGCTTAGATTCGTGGTTTATAATTGTAAAAGTGGTGCTACTGTACATTTCACAATGGCGTTTGCGGCTGCACGGATGATCCTCAAGGACAAACGGCGAAAGGCGAGTAAGGAGGATTTTACACCGAGAAACAGAAGCAAGGTAATGTTTGCTTTACTCACATTAGAGGATTTATCTTAATGATTATTGCAAGTGAGGGGACTGATATACCTACGACCCACAGTCCAATGAAGGGATAGCTCCATGAAAATGGAAGAATACATATCGTGGAGTATCTGAAAATGCCCCGAGCGAGTCGGAGGGTATCACGGAAATTGGGGAGCCTGAGGTGCAAAAAATCGCATCGATGTTCACTCCCGCTTTTTTTTTGTTGATACCATGTTCGCAATTGTTAAAGTTCGTTAGTGTCGCGCGGGTGGGATATTGGGAATATTTGGTACCTCGAAAATTGGTGTAACTGAGTCACTTTACAGATTTTAGCCACGTTGCACGCACACATCACCTATCGACGCTGTTCGCACGAATATTTCACTTGAGCAAAAAAGTTGATGATCTGTCGTACAATCGTTAGCAACTTTTTTCTAGCCATTGCACTGTGCAAATTAGAGGTTAAGTGAGTGGTTTGCAAGGGAGGTGAAGATGACTTTTACGAATTGTCATGTGAAGTTCTAGAATTATTGTGAGGCAGGTTGATTGTATCAATTAGGGGGTTATTGAGAATTTTTATTAAATATTTCATCATGACTAATTCCATTTTGATGACAATTTTTCAAGTGATCGTTGAAAAAACAATTTTCGGGAAAATAGCGATTTTTTCGCATCTGTATGAAAAATGGAAATTTAATTGGTGTCAATGAGTAGAGCTTATTGAAGTCTATATTCATGAAAAAATTATGAAATTCGATTGATCCCTTATAGGAAAATTTATAGGACCCTATACATATATGCACACATCATCTAACAATCGCATATTCGGACTTTCTCGGCTATATTTAATTACCCAAACACAAAAAATTGGAAACTTAAATTTGAGCGACTACAAAGCTTCCACTCGGAAGCAAAAAGGAATTATATTCTTCACGGTGACAGAGCATAAAAATGTAATGGTCGGCAATTTCTCCAATTATTCTTCCTTTTGCATCGTTGAATGAAATTGTTACAAAGGGGCAGATGACCGCAGATTCTGCCTGTGTACATTGAAATGAACCTCGCGGAAATAACAAGAATCAATGTTTCTCTCTGCTTTCGAAATCGCCTTTCATCATACAGTTGATGGATACATCAATTCAAAGAGGGATAAAGAGAGATAAAGAATCATCGTTAGTATCGATATTGTTTCAGAGACGTATTGCATCGAGTCCGAAGATGCAATATAACTTTGGCTTGCCTACTTGAACCCTCACCCTAGATATTAGCTCCCAAAGTGATATCGTCTATCAATTTATCGTGTGTGGTCCAGAAACTCAATCTAATCTGGTAACGTCTTGTCATCCCTGTCGTTATCGCTGTGCCCTTGCTTATACAAGCCCCGCAGACCTTTCTCAGGTTCTTGAGGACGTCAAAAGTGGGCGGATACCCTTCAGTGTTGGTCTTATCTTCATGTAGTTACCGTGTAATGTTGGTGTAACGCAAGTTTATCGACACCGAGTGCTTCTGCAAGATAAACCGCTTTGAAGTTTCATTCAATGATAAAAAACGTATAGTTTGAATCAGTGGCAGTCCGAAGAAACTGTTGAATATTATCCCATGTAAAAGGTTTGAATTTCTTTGAAAAGTAGTTTTTCTCATTGTTACTCAAATATGCCTTGATATGGGGCATTTTGTCAATGTCAATACTGCGATTAATAAAGAGCATTTTCTTTAACATCGACACTTTGCTCCACAATTTTGTTGGTGCATCCTTCTTCTGACATTCTGTTATGTACACTAGAATGGAATCTTCAGTGAATTTGTGAATCTTTCTTTCGTCGCATCATTTCAAAAATCCATTGTAGGTTATGCCTCGTGATACCTCGTTTCAAATTTCTTTGGTATTAAGGCTTCGATCATTTCTGGAGCTTTAATATGCATGCCATCAAATTTATTCTCTCCATCAGACTCGTCAGACCTCTGTATTTTATTCTTAATTTATATGTACTGCGAATAATGATGAACATTAGAACCAAATCGCGTGACAGTGTGTTGAGTCACTTTAACGCATGAGAGTGATGCAATTTTTGCTCGCGCGCCGCACGGACGCCACCACACGTCTCTACGGAGCCTGTTCGGGCGACACGAACAAAAAAACTTATTTTAAAAAGTCATTTCTACAGTGCTTCCTCCATGAATTCTATGAGTTTGACTTCCCTATCAGTTGTTGAAAGATATTTCAAAATGGAAAGTAAATAGGTGTAGTTTCTCCAAAAAGTCTGTTGAGTAGAAAATAATGAGTCACAAAAACAGTTGACACAAAAACTCTACACTCTATTACAGATTCGAAATATTCCTCGGAAACCCAACTGGGAGCTAAGTAGACTTAGATCGTTTCATCACTTTTCTATTGATCTAGGAATAATAAACTTCAGTGACCCACTGTTGATGGAATTCACTCAATGGTTAACAATAATAGTCTGTATCATGTAAATTTCCTTATTACGAGCTGGTGATTTGGATGATTGGCTCTATTTTGGGGGAGAAAAACCATGTGTCCATGTGTCCCTCGGAATGTATAAAAAAACTAATGCCCACTTTCCCTCTTGTTTAGGGGAGATTGGCGGAGGTTTTATGTCAAGAGAATAAATATATAGGGAGGAATAAACTGTCAGGAATATTTGTGAGGGCTATTTAGAAGAATAATATATCGTTGATTATGAGAGAAGATACCTTGGAACTTGAAAGATTGATTGCGAGAGATTACTCATGACTTTTTAACTGACTTAACAAAGAACGTGATCGGTGTGCATAAGATCATAAAAAAGGTAAATTTTTCATGCATAACATTAACAAAACTTCCCAGTAGCAATGAATAAATTAGACTAAATGCCGAATAAATTTTTAAAATGGTTTGTCAAAACTGTATTGAGAGAAACGAAGTATTGTTTATTATGATGAGAGATAATACTGGAACACATGAAACTTGGAAAATTGATGATCAGAAATGACAAAATATCTGGTAACACAGTTCAATTGCAAAATATTGAAATAAATCAATATTACTTGACAAAATGCTGTTAGAAGGGCGGCAGTGGGTCATTCGACGTTAAAGTGAATCAAATTCGACGGAAGGTGACGGAACTGCCGGTAGCTCAGTAAGTAGAGTACCAGACCGGCAAATTGAAGGTCGCGAGTTCAAACCTCGCTCGGGCATTCCTCATTTTTTCCGAAATTAATTCACAAATATCACAGTTGTCAGATTCGGCATCGTCTCGAGTCGAGGATTTGGTTCTGATTGGACGTACACAGGTCTTTCAAGATCTTTCCAGACCTAGATGGATCTGGTAAGTCCTAATCAGTTCTGCGACGTACTTTTCCAGAGACCTTTCGAATCCTCAGTTCTTTTCGGTCCTGAGAAGTCCTCCTCGATGCTACCGAGAACGCGTGATTTTACGAACGAGTGAAGGGGAAGGCATGTATGCGGAGGGTTGAAATTTATAGCCGACGAGGAGACAGGGTTGCAGAATATATTTTAGCCGACCTCATCTCCCTGTTTGCAGGCGGTGTTTAAATAAAAAATAGTGAACGTTGATTCTGTATTTATTGACCCCCTGATGCCAATGAAACCCTCGCAGGTGACAGAAAAGGGGAAAAAAATTTTTCATTTTCACGTGGGTCAAGGGTGACAGTCGATTTTCGCCACGTGAAAGTTGATTCTGTATTTTCTAACAATTCTGATGCCAATGAAACCCTCGCAGGTGACAGAAAAGGGGAAAAAAAATTTTTCATTTTCACGTGGGTCAAGGGTGACAGTCGATTTTCGCCACGTGAAAGTTGATTCTGTATTTTCTAACAATTCTGATGCCAATGAAACCCCCGAAGGCGCGACAAAAGTCGAAATAAATTTTTTTTTTCACCCCGAGCCAAAGAGTCAGATTTTCTGTTTTGCCAGAGGGAAAGTCAACTTTCGCCAAAATCGAATTTTTTAGTCGGGCCCAACTATTTAACTGTTGATTCCAACTATTTAAGCGACGGGCTATTCAGAACTCTCAAAAGTATGTGGGAAAAGTGAAAACTAAAAAAAATTGTTTTTCACCCGGAGTCAAAGGGTTAGATTATCGGTTTTGCCAGGGGGAAAGTCGACTTTCGCCAAAATTGAATTTTTTAGCCGGGTGAGTGTTGATTCCAACTATTTGAGCGACGGGCTATTCAGAACTCTCAAAAGTATGTGGAAAAAGAGAAAACTGAGAAACCGTTTTTTTTAGCCCCAGCCAAAGGGTCAGATTTTCGGGTTTTCCGGGGCAAGTGGATTTTCGCCAAAATCGAATTTTTTAGCCTGGTGAACGTTGATTCCAACTATTTAAGCGACGGGCTATTCAGAACTCTCAAAAGTATGTGGAAAAAGTGAAAACTGAAAAAAAAAATTTTCACCGGGGGCCACAGGGTCAGACTTTCGGTTTTTACTTGGAACAAGGGTCAGATTTGTTAACACTTTCATTTTTTATTTGGAGAATGCATGCAGGTGGAGGGGCAAGAGTGGCTGGAATAGATTCTGCAACCTTCTCCGCTTGTTGGGTAAAAATATCAAGCCTCCGCAAACATGCATCTCCCCTCCACCCTCCCGTGAAATGTTGACTTTCGAGATTAAACAAAAAACAATAATTTCATTTTTTATTTCAATAACGCATGAGTAAATAGGGCAATGAACGCAGATTTAATATAGGCCCACAGAATTACGGGAACCGGCAAGGATTTGGAAAGTCTGAATGCAAGTCCTGCTTACACCTAACAAGTGCTGAAATTGGACATAACCAGAGGTAGAAAGGTCTCGGAAGCACTTGGGAAGAGGCTTCCCAAGACCTATCCAGTTCTGAACGGAAAGACCTAAGTAGAATTTGTCAGGTCCAATTATTCGACTCGGGGTGTCGCAAAAATATCTGGCAACACAGGTTTCATATAGCAACTGTTGTACTACTTAAGGAGTGATATCGGTGATATTTGACAGTCTTCGGAGGAGCTACTGAGCGCCTTCCGATATATGATGGGATATTTTAAAAAGTAGGAAAAATAATTACCCCAATCGATTTTGCCGTATACTGTTAGGAAAAAAAAGAATTTTCATGAATAGTTGACTACTAATTTTCAAGACAGTGATATTGAATGCAATTTAGGGGGGGGGGCGGGGGGGCTCATCATGAAATTTCAGGTTTCACTGAAACGTGAGTAGCATTCCAGAATTTTAAGGAGCATAAAGACGAGTATTCCTTAATTCATTTGAATTTTCAATCTAACATGAATATTCAGCGCCAAATGACATTGAATTTCCAGTGAAATCTGAAATTTAATGATTTTTTTCCCCCTAAATCGCATTCAGTGTCACTGTCCTGAAAATTCAAGAATATATTTACCGAAATTTTATGGTTTTCTATTTCAAATAAACAGTTTAATTTTTTGAATTTTTTTAAAGAGTTTCAACCTTAATCATCTCTGAATATTAGTAAGTATTACTATGGAACATAGTAAGCATTACCATGGGACATAGTATAAGGATTACCATGTGGCATTACCGTTTTAGGAATTACGTGGGACATAGTAAGGATTATAAAGTAGGAACAGTTAAGACCCTTTTACCATGTTACCATAGTAATCTCTCCTATGGCCATGGTAATATTTACTATTTAATTCTCTCCCTGTAGTTTTCTCAGAGGAAGATGCTCTTATTTCAGTCCAATGAAAAATTCCCTGAGGTGCAGAACAATTCCAGATTTAATTACAACATCAGTGTAATTCCTGCTGATTTAGCCATGACACCCAGCTTACATTAATTAAGACTTCACTCCCTGACTACAACGATTACTGGAACTCCCGCCTTAACGATCGTTGAGACAAACCGTCATGCACATAAAATCCCCTCCCCTCACCATTAATTCAGCACAGCTCATTCCTCAATTTCACCGCGAACTAATCTCACCTTTTCATTCAATTACAACGCAATTGTTCCTCCCTGGGTTAATCAATGATTTTTTCCTTCAGTTAATGACACTTCTATGTGGCTCACAGCCAGTTTATGCATTCAATAGCTGGCGAAATGGTGTCACAAGATCTGAGCACCTATCCAATGAAATCCCGCCATTCCAAATCCCATCGTCACGAGAGAGGAGCTAACGGCCATTATAGAAAATCAATATTCCTAGAAATTCAAAGACTCGTTGGACCGAGTTTTTTTTTTAATTTCATCCTCATTATCCATTTTTCCTGACGTTTTATACTTTTACTGTGATGTTCATAGCCGCATATTTAAAATTAATCACGCAGTAAATTTATTTTCTCAAATTCAGAACACTGATCTTGAATTCAGGAAATTGTTCTCACCTGTGTCTGGTTTTGCTTCCGAACTGAAGCTTTGTAATCGCTCAAATTTAATATTCCAATTATTTGTGTTAAGGTAACTAAATATGGTCTAAAAGTGTACATAAGTATGCATGTATGTATATATGTGGACTTATTTGAGTTTTTTTAAATTTTATTATACGGGATCAATCGAATTTCGTGAATTCCAATTATACCACAATATTTCATATTTTTAGCTCCAATTTTTTTACTCCTTTTTGCTTCTGAATGGAATTCAAGTTTTTCAGGAAAAATCATTCGTGCTTCGTACTTGTAATTTTTTAATAGTGCAGTATGATCTAGAACACAGTTTCAATTTGAATAAAGTATAGCATAAGGAAACAACCAAGTTTGACAAGCGTATGAAGCACTCAGTCCATTACATATTACTACAATAGAACAACAGTTTCCGCGAACCTCGCTCCGCGAATCACCGTTTCGAACTATCTAATTAATCAGCGGTTACGTCAAACCACACATCAGCAATAGATCCTTCAACACCTTGCGGTGAACCACTTTTAGTTACCTTCTTTAACCCTAAATTGGTCACCATATGAGGGAAACGCCGCAGCCCGACGGGCAATTTTTCTTGAATTGCCATTGAATGGCAGATCGGAAAAATTCAAAAAAATTTGACTTTTCCAATTAAATCATCTAAAAAATTAGAGTATTTTCAGAACAACATAATTCTCGAAATTCCTATCGAAAAAATTTACAAAAATTTCGCTATCTTTCTTAAATTCCGAGTTCTTCAACCAAAACTCAACTGGGAGCTAAGTCGACTTAAACCGATTGACCACTTCACTACTGATATCTAAGATTTTGCATTAAAAAACACGAAAAACTGGAGACCGAGATGAGATAAATTGGCCCGGAGTCATCACGAGAGGAGTCAATACTGCGTATTTCGAGACTGAAGACGAGACCAAAAGCAAGATTTCGAGAGCAAAGATTTCCGTGTTCATTGAGACCGAGACTATCTCTCCAAAGTATTGTCTCGTGAAGTCTCTCGCGACATTACTAAATTTTTCTTCTTTCTTCTTTTTCTGTCAGTGCAGCATCATTTGTACCACTTTATTCATCATGTTCTCAAACAGAATTTGGGAAGAGTGTTCCTAATTTCAGCAAGGTTTTCATAATTTAAGACAAACTCTCCCCCCGCGCAACTTCAAATATTATTTGGAATCTGTCCATCGAAATTGTCACCTAGGTCAAATGACGTTGTCACCACAAACTACCACGAGCAGATTCTATTATCCGTGACTGTGGCATGTAGTTGAGCTTAAAACTTCAACAATGACGTTATGAAGTTTTCAAACCACCCACACTGGCCCCTCCCCCTTTTATCAACCAAGGTGTTAATCACCCTTTATTCTCAACTCCCAGAACAGCTGAATAAACCTCAACACTTCTTCATTCATGATAGACATTCATTATGCATTTTAATGAGATTTTGGAGGGGCATTAAATTGATTTCAAAGTCTACCTGCCACGTGTGCATGTTAGAATATCACGTTGAGAATCTGCTGAGCTGTGCAATGCGCGGTCGGATTAACGCATCTAATTGAACATAATTGTTCGATTAATCATGGTACGAAGAGTAGGCAGTGGTTAGGCAAATTATTCCGTGCAATCCGTCTGGAATGTCCATATTAATTCAAAATCCTGAGACTCCCGAGAGGTGTAGCACATGAAAAATTATGTACACAGAAGAGAATGATGTTGAAGGAAGGAATTTTGTTGGCTCACACGGAACCTTTGAACTAGGTTTATTTTATTGAGAGGTCGTTTTTCATTTTTCGGATCTCCATATCGTTGGAACAACCGACAAGAGTTTTGAACAGTTCATCTGCTTTGACATGAGGATAACTTCAGTTTTAGCTTTTTTGACCCTGCTGGAATCCCTGCACGCCTGACAATTACCGTTACCTCGACTTATCTCCAAGATTCTTATTATATTACATTATTGAATCAAGTTTTTCCAGTTTCCTCGGGGAATGCTACAGCTGCATTTATGTTCAAAATGGAATCCGTCGATTATGGTAATTTTCAGCTTCCGCTGTGTTTATTTTATTGATAGGTAGGTTTTCATTTTTCGGATCTCAATATCTTTAGAACTACATTGTTAGAAAATTACACTTGAAATTTTTAACAACGATAAAGTTACATGAAATTTCTGTAGAATTCTTCATTGACAAATCAATTAATTTCTTGAATATTCAAGTAATTCTCGATTTTCAGATCCACACGGCACTGAAAAGCCTTGATAATGTTGAAAATTCAGGCAATAACTTCTCTGAATTTTCAATCTATTGAAAATTCAATTACGTTTGATGTTCAATTTCCACGATGAATTTGAAAATTCAAGCTTTCATTGAAAAATCAATGGTTTTTCAATATGGAAAATCAAATTTTCTTGAATTTTCAAGATGAATGAGAAATTTAGTGAATGTTTTCAATTGCAATTGAATTCAAACTCACAACATTGGAAATTCAGACATTGTGACTGAAATTTCAAGAAATTTTTAACAGTGTACCTACCAACAAGTCTTGAATAGTTCATCTGCTTTGACGTGAGAGCTACTTATTACAAATAAGGGACATGGCGTCAAAAACCCAGGGTCAGAAACTAAGGGTCACGAAGGGCAAAATGGACCACTGACAAAAAATTGGTAATTTTTGTTTTTTTGTTTTTGTTTTTTTTTTTCTGGTTAACCCTTAGGGGTTAACCAATCACTTTTCATAATAGAACTTCAACTGAAATGAATAATTCTGGTGTTGTCGGAACCATTAATACGATTTAATGAAAAATCTGTATCACGAAAGTGTGTAAAATTCGTGCGGACAGCGTTCGAATTCTGTTATTTGTTTTTGAAAAAATAACGAGGTGATGTTGTGATTCTTGTATCGCAGAGTGACAGGAATGTCTAAGCCCGTTTTACATGCAGAATGAAATTGAGGAAGGGAAACAAGAATAACAGGGCCAATCGCCTTTGTGTGTCACTCCAGAAAATATTGAGGATCTCATTTATTCCCCCAAAATAAATCATATACAGTATGCTTGATGAAGATAATTGAGACAGAAGATAATTAATTTGCAATGCTTGTTGACCGAAAGAATCACTAATGGAAAAGGTCAGCTGTACTGTTATTCGAGACATACACGAGTTATTTCATCGATACTCAATTCTCCCAGAGTTATATTTCTTTATTTGATGTGTAGTGCCTTAATTGTGTCTGTCTCCAAAAAAAATATAAAAAAACTTTGGAAAGAATGAAATAATAAACCAAATGGATACAAATAATCACAAGATAAAAATTTCTAGATTTTGGTCATTAGAAATTTATAACACGAATATTCAGTTGAAAGCAAAATACTCACAAAGCAAATACTCACCAAATAAATGTGCTGTCACTCATTCTGTGCTACTAAATGTTTTGTCTATCTACTGTCTATCTTACCTCTAGCGTGTGTGCGTCAACTCAATATCTTAAATTAATATCTTTACTTACTCTTCATATATTATTATTCACAACTTCAATTGCAATGTGGTAATTGGTGACCTGTACTGTACTTGTGTTTGCAGGCTCGCAGCGCCAGTACAAGTAGCTTTAGAAGCCTGAGCCAGGTACATACCACGATCACAATATGAAACAATATAGACTAGAAATTAGAGACAGAGTTCATTGATTTTTTGATGATTAGAAGTTTAACGAAATTGGCAAAATTGTTGAGTGTAGATTGTTACATAGAGTTTTATTGGATTTGTGATCATCTTATATTGTTACTGTTTCATTGAATTATATCATGGTAATTAAAATAAATGAGATCACCAGAAATTGGTGCATCTCGTTGCAGAGTAAGTCACTTATATTCTCAACTTCATACGTAGTACTTGACACAATTTTATTTTTTACTCATTTATTTTTTCTTCAGCCACTTCATGTTTTTCTAAAGCGCAATGTTACCCCTACGCCCACGTATCCAACATTTCATGCCTCTTCAGCCTTATTCTCCTTCAGATCAAATGCAACTTTTGGACGAGATTATATTTCTTTGCTTTTTTAATGATTTCACTGCACTTTTGCATTTTAAAGGTTGAAACGTTGAATTTTTTTTATGGAGGTAAATACAAGGGTGCATGTGTGCTATCGCCCTCGCGGGCACACGCAATTGGAAGACATGACGCATGCCTAACCACGCCAATCATTCGTATTTTCATCGTTGCAAAAGTAGAAAAAAAAAGAGAAGAGCATTGTCAGCAATCTTTAGAGTTATGTCGTTTTTGCATGCACCTGTCTTGTTTGTTTTGTTGTGTTCTATTTTCTCTATTTCGAAACTGGGTATTTAGCACACTACTGAGAACTCAACACAACAGCTGAGAGAGAACAACTGGTTAAGAAAGTGTTGTTAAATATTGTTGGAAACTTTTTATCTCATTTGACGGAGATATTATCGTGAAAGCAAACTAGAATGACAATATATAATTCAACAGATATTGGATCTTCAGTACTACTTGCTATTGATATTCCTCCAGTGTTGCGTGGCAGAGGAGAAAAAAAAACAATAAGATATCCAAGAATTTGATTTGAAATTGTACTTTACCCATTATCACGTCTCTGCTCTTCAAATTTGAAGCACAATTTAGGGAAACATTCAAAGACGTTAATTTTTATGTGATCACAGTATTTTGTTATCGAAAAATTAGTCAATTCTACAAGAATTCTATGGGAATTGAATTTTCATCACGCTGTGAATTTCCGCCACATTGTGATGAAAAATATTGTTCGTAACGAGTGCAAAAAAGTATTTTTTGGCGAGTGGGAGGTTTATATCACGAGCCTTCGGCTCGTGATATAATCCCACGAGCTAAAAAACATTTTTTCACGAAAAAAAAACAATTTTTCTGGGTGTAGAAGTTCTAATTGAAATTTCTTCATTATAGTTGGACACAATGGCTCAATCTTTTGAACTATCGAAAAATTTCATCGCAAATATGATTCAAAGTCGCAAAAATAAAAAATCGATCTGTAATATTTGATCCGCATGTATATTAAATTGCGATCAATTCCACTCGCTTAATTTTGAGCTTTCCATGACTCGTGGCAACATTCCGCTCGTTTCCAACGAATTTCAAATTTATGACAAGAAGGAAACGATAAATAATCTTCAACATTTGCCCGAAAATATGCAGAGAATTTATTAATAATGAGATGAACTGATCTCACAAGATTCCAGGAGAGGAATTCACGATTAAAAAGTGACGTATAAAATATGTAAGCCTCCTATTAGTCCCTGAACTCAAAAAAATCCCCGGAAGAATTAATCTCCAGTTCTTTCTGCATGAAAAATTCGCCCGTTTTTCATCCTCTTTCCCTCTCTCCAAACGATAATTGGGAAGAAAAACGTATTAAAATTTTCACGAAACGAGCACAACCCCTCATCATTACCAACAATTTTTGCGGTAATGAATCCTCAAAAATGTTGATAAAGCAGCCATTAGCGATGCTCTGGAGCGGCAATTTTGCAGATACTTTTCATGTCAGGTATTTATTATAAAGAAAAATAGACAAGAGCAATAAATGAACGGGTCCTCCCTCCCCCCTCGACTTCTAAAGCGCGCGCGTGGAGAAAACTCGTTTTATATTGTAGGTCGTGGTTGTGGGATTCCGGGAAGGGGCTGAGGGGGAGTGGGAGTTTGTCGATCGATGCCCCGTGGGTGCAGCCACTACCCCGTTCGTCCCCGCGTTGAGTTTTCTACACTGACCTCTTCTTCTCCTCAATTATTAATTCCGTACGACGACATCCAAGCCTTGACGCCGAGTTCAGGTGCAGTAACTCGAATCAAGGCCGGGACGTCTGTCACTATCGACATTAACCCCTTCGTTATAACTGGTATTCACTACCCGCCCCCTCCCCCTTCTCCTCACTTCGTTGTGATTCAATTGATTTCTCTTGTCACACGGAAATAATGATTGTAATTTCCAATTGAATTCTTGGCAATCGTTCAATCAGGAATTCAAGTAATCTATTCATTCGATGTTGAAAGAAGAAATTATTTTGAATTTCGGACGATCAGGATCATCCTGATGAGGCAAATATTCCGACTGCATTTCCCAGTGTAATCAATTGCATTCGCATGCAACGAAATTCCTGCCAACGAGAGATAATTTTTTGAGAGGAGGGAGGGGATGGGGAAGCTATCAAAAAAAATTATTGAAATAAAAAATGTGAAGCAAGATGTATTGCAGGTTATGGACAGTTGTGCCAAATGACTGGAAAAAACTCCCGGGGTACATGGAGCTGATGTTTTTTTCTTTGACAACTCGTTTAAAACGAGAGGAAAAACTCGTTTTACTGCCATTCTGTTCAGCCATTGTTGGAATTCGTGAGTTTTCTTTTCTTTTCTAACGTAAATGTTGTTCGCGGAATGAGGTCAAGGATGGTAGGATAATTATTTTGAGAAGATTCAGTATATTTTTTTTCTCGTCATTTGGCTGTGGGGGAGTATGATGGAAGCTCGGAGTGAGATTCAAGTTTATATTTCCTATTCACAAACACTGGTAGAAATTTCTCGAAATTTCAGACACAATGTCATCGGGATTTTCAATATCGTGGGTTTTAGTTTCATTTAAGGGGAGACTACTATGAGTTTTGTTTAATATAAAAATTTGCGCCATTCAGGCAAAATGGGCAGAGAAATTATCTTTAAAATATTTTAAAAAATATTGTGGGCTATTTTACATGAATGGTGCAATTCTTTATTAAAATAATAACGAAATTAGATGTGTAAGAGCTGAATTTCCAAAAACTCAGATTTTTATTGAACTACCTATTAAAAATTACTATTAAAAATTAGTTTTTGGACGATTCTATTGAAATGTCTAATGGCAAATATTCTATGGAACGGGTCTATAAAATTCTTTTTTTCGATTTTTCGATTCGATATTTTCAGTAGTAATACCACTACTGCTTCAAAATTATCGGATATTTTCCGATAGCTTCGTTGCCTAGGAAGGATTGTGTCAAATTTTCCAGGTTTAAAATCCCAAATGCGAAGCACGAGGGATTTTTCTGCAAAATTGGACACACTCGTTCCTAAGCAGGGAAGCTTGCGGAAAATATCCGATTAATTTTGAAGCACGAGTGGTATTTGACGGATTATTTTGCCACTCGAATTTCGGCCAAGCAGAGTGCAGTGAACAGCATCCGGATACATTTACACAGCCATACATTTACAACCCCCTTTTTTGCTTATCTGTCACACAGAATATTAAACGTGAAATGCGTTGAAAGATGAGAAACATTTGAAAAGCTACTAGTGAATTTCCGTCGGAAATTTTTTAGAAATTTCCGAAATAAAACCGTTTGACAGCCTCAAATACTCCGCTCTGATTGGCTGAAATCCGAGTGAGAAAAATAATCCATAGAATTTCCCCCGCTCAAATTTTCCTAGTTTTTTACATTCTGTTTTTTTCTCATCAAGAAAATCAAACAAAAAAACTTGGAAAATTTGAGCCGAGGAAAGTCTATAGAAAATTTCTGTATAGAAGAATATGAATAAGTTGTATAGAAAAATCGAAATCTATTGACTTTTTCTATGAAATATTTTCTATTGATAATTTCAATAGAATCGGCCGAGAACTAATAGACAGTTCAATAAAAATCCAATAGAATTTTCTAGCAAATTTGCTAGGTTTTTCTATTCAAAATTTTCGTCTGAATTTTCCGTGCCAAATTGCGGAAATTTTTATCGTGTTTGAGTTCCACTGAAATTTCAGGAAATCTTTCAATTGAAAAATTAAATATTCCATCGATTTTCCATTTAAATTATCTGGAAATCAATAAAACACTTGATTTTTCAGCTCAATTATTCTGTGAAAATTCAGAAAAATACGAAAAATTCAGGGAAAAATTGAAAATTCATGTTATTTTGTTTCTGAATATTCATGTTCCACTGAAAATTCAATCAAGTTGTAAAATTTCCATCTCACTCCCACTGAAAACTAATGAATTTCCGTGAATTCTACTTAAAACTTGAAATTTCATAACCATTTTTTCTTTAAATCCGATTCAATATCACTCTCATAAGATATACAATAATATCTTCCATGAAATTTCCAAAAATTTCCAACAGTATGTGTGAGATGACTGTCATCTCACCTCTTCCGATATTGATTATAATTAACGACTTCATTGAAGCCGCATCCCTGTATCCAGCTACTTCCAATTGATAAACTGCCTGCCTCATTAATTTATCTCATGTCCGTTCACCTTCCACTTCGCAACGTGCCAGTAAACATTATTTCGATGCATTTCATTCCACCATTCTACCAGGCAAAACAGTGGAAAAAAATGGAAAAATAGATTTTGCAAGAAAACGAGGTCAAAACCGAATAATTATTCCGCAAATAAGAAAAATGGAGGAATCATGAATGCATTGTGCCCTTATTCATCATTCACAATCGCTGGTACGAAGAAATCCAGGAGTTGAATTCAAACGTGTCCACGGATCTTCATGACAGAACGATTTCTCCAAGCTCCCTCAATAGAGACCTCTCCAGAAAATAAGAGTTCTCGTTCACCTCCAATAAATAAATCGCCGACGGCTCCTTCTCCATTTCTCCACACACAAACACTGATTCTTATTTTCTATCTCAGCTCTAGCGAATCTTTTCGTTTAAAAAACAAAGTTGAGATCCCGATAGCACACCTTACATTCATGCCGTCACGTTCCTCAGTTTCCTCTCGTTCATTTCGTCCTTCTTCGGCTTTTCTTGGGCATCCGGTGGATTTCAACTTCTCAAGGGCACTATTTCCCCCCCTCTCTCTCTCTCTCTCATTGGTGCTTCTTATTGATCCTTTCAAACTCTTTTCTATAGTAGAACTCACCGAAAATTCAACCGGATACAACTTGAAATGAAGGGAATAAGGAGGGTCCTAATAGCACGTATATGTGGAGACTCTATTTACTCGTGAATGCAGTTTTGTCTCGAGAACAGGACGATGTTATGTTATTCTGAAGGGAGAGTGGGTATCAGTGGCGGATTGAAATTGTAACCACTGCACGGCATGTTGGACATATTATGCAGGACAATACTGTGTAGCAATGTCCTAGCCGTTGCCGAGGTAAGACGAGATGAGGTGTACGGAAATGTGTATAGTTGGGTGGATTTGAGGGGTGGGGAGGCTTTGGCCTGTGTGAGACAAGTCAAACCAAATTTCACGAAACGTTACGAGGGGACAAGGACTCGATTATGCTGGGTTGGGTGAGGGGAGTACGAGGAGGTTGAACTAGTTTCGAGGACCAATGGGAATAGACGATGAAGGTTATGGTGTTGGGTAAATAGGCGATGGGATTGGTGGATCAGGAACGAAGGAGATTATGATGTATCTGATCTTGCAATTGTTGTGGTTGAAGACAGGAGTTGGGGGTGATTTATCTCAATGTAAGGGAATTTTTCATTTTATTAGGTGCATCCAGAATAGTATATTGTGTTACTAATGCGTAAAGTTCCACTTTTTCACACGCACGTGTATACATCCTATTTTTTGTGGTACCTACTGAGTTCACTTTTCGGAACGGTAGTGGGGGTAATGTGGTTGTTTCTGTGCACGAGTGCGTAAAGTGAATTTCGAGTGCGCAGAGCGACGCTTTACGCACGAGAATTCACTTTACGCACGTTCGTGAACTTTACGCACGCCGTGCGACAAACAACCGCTTTACGCACTCTAATCCGTTTCGAAAAGTGCACTTTTGAGGCAGGTATCACAAAAAGTCTTGATCATCATCGCAGTATACCCTAACCGGGTCGAAGCGCTGTAAAATAACGCTAAAAAAAAAATTTAAGAAAATTATATGTCAATACGGTTCACTGAACTTCTGTTATTATAAAATAATGGAGAGTTTTCGCAACAGTTCTCGACTTCATTTTTTTAGGATTCGATTGAACTTATATTTTAGCTTGCATCTTTAACTCTTAAGTGGTCGCAGCTCTGAGAATCCCTGCCCCGTGTATTTTACGATTTCGAGTAAAAAGAAGTTGAACAGAAAAATTTATTTCACGTTCACAGGTAATTTTGAAATTTCAATGAATAGAAAATGGGGGATATGGAAGCGAAATATTAGTCACACTGAGAGAAAAATCTGAAGTTCGATTTATAATAAGAAAATAGTTGAGGCATTTAGGTGAACGATACGATTTTTTTTTGTATGCGGCACATAACATTATAGTAACTTCACAAGCGTAATTTTTGCAAATCAAAATGCAGTT
>NW_021680345.1:1006908-1149069 GCF_001412515.2 Diachasma alloeum
AAAAATTGTTGAGGACTTTTTGACTATAATTCGATGGTGATGGAATATAGTCAGAAGAATTATATTTTTCTCTCAGTACAGATAATCCAAGAACGGGATTTGAAAAAGGGGGATTCCGTCACTATGCGACCACTTAAGGGTTAACGTTAAGCAGTCAATTGTGAGCTTTTAATCTACTCCCCCCGTGACCTTTTACGAAACTTGATGTATTATTTCATGTGGGTCAGGAGACAGGTGTAATCAAGCAGTTGTACTCAAGCAGTCATTGTGTATCACATTTAAACAGTCGTCAGTGCGACCATTACATCCAGAGGATGGATCCCAGTGGACAGGTGGAGAGAGGACCCTCTGAGCCCTTGAGAATCCATCCAGGCGGCCTTACCTATCCAACATTTGCATTCCTTCATCGCTTACGAAGCGATGAATATTTAGACGAGGATTTTGCACTCTGTGGTTAAGCTTCTCCTATCCCGCCGACTCAGAATAAAATAAAGTGAAAAGAGTAGTCGGAGAAAACAAAGGGGAAAGAAGATAGAAAGGGGTTTTAGAGGGAAAAAAAAGTGAGGGGACCGAACACTCGAGTGTCTCGTGCCTTTTCGTGGAAATCCATTAATCTCCGTAGGGTCCAGTGGAATAGTAGAGAAGTTGGTGGGAGAGGAGGATGGGGTGCAGGGGTGGGCTTTAAAGCGAGCGACCAGCGTGATTAAAATCTTCCGCCTGGGACTCCTGGGCACTCACAAAGATATATGCTCCACTTCTGAGCTGTATAGTTGGTCCACTGGGCGAGAATTGTGGACACTATTGTGTCCGGTGTTCGAAATTATACGGCTATACATCAGTATGGAGAATGAGAATGGGTTTAAATCAGGAGCTGGGAATTTTTTAGGAATTGAAAGTCAATTTTTGCAGTGATAAATGCTCTTTTAGTATCACTACAATCGATTCAAATATCGCGGAGAGAATTACTCTGGACGTTTGAATTTCGAATTGATACATACGAGAGCAGCAATATTGTAACAGTCAATTGAATTGTGCTCTCGCCATTTATTGTAGTAATTTCCGGGAAAATGACGTTGAATTAAATTTAGGGGGAGAAATTATGAAGTTTTCAATTTGAGTGAGAACTCGAGGCAATTTTAGTTTTTTGAGGAGCCAGACAACGAGAATTCTCTAACTTAATTGAATTTTCAATTAAATTATGAATATTCACTTCTAAATGTGCTGAATTCAGTAGCTAAGCGGTAAGCCGGGTTAAATCGATTTTGACTATTGACCAGCTTTTGACAAATATCTCGGAATCTAAAAGAGATAGAAAAATTGTTCTCATGACTTTTTTTTGTAAAAATAATTGAGGGTGATAAAAAAGGTAATGAGAAAAATTTTGCCATCTCTCTTAGATTCCAAGATATTCATAAAAAATTGGCCAAAAGGCAAAATCGACTTAACCCGATTTACCGCGTCGCTACTAAATTGTGCACACCAAGAAATACTTTCTGGATTCAAGAAGAAAGACTATGATCCAAACTACTTGAACTCCAACTTATTTTGTGTTTAAAAATTATCATCATATTATTATATTATTATTATATTTATTTGAAATTGGTTCACGTCTATAATACTTATTTCAGGAAAAATACTTTTTCTATCAGTGCAGACGTAATTTTAGAATTTTTTTTGCAATGTAATTTGTGAATCGTCTTCAATACTGGAACCAAGTCCATTTATAAATGACCCTAAGCCGCTTTTTTTTCACGCGGAGAGAAATGCTCTGTAAAAATTACGGACCTCACAGTTCGCTCACCGATTACCCTACTGGAAAATCCGAAATTCGAAAGACCTGACCAATCCGAAAGACCTGACCAAAATTTCCACTAGGGTACGGAATCGCCTCAGCAAATTTAAGTGACGGTATCGTAATTTTTCACAGGACATTCAGGTAAAAATTACGGCGGAACACTGGAAAAATTCCGTAACAGTTCCGTACAATTTCCTGAAACCATATTGCGCTCCGGAATTACGAAAAGGATTCGTAATTTCTATTGAATATTTCTCTCCGTGCAGGGGTATTACCAGGGATTAATTCGAAGACAAATAAAATCCAATCATGTACTGATGATTCTTTAATCGATAAATTATCTGTATATTTGGTTTGTTCTTAATTGTCTCCTTATTTGATAAATAAATGGCATTTTTCAAAAGAGTATTCAGGTTCAGTCACCGGTCATCATCTCCATGAATTCTGAAACAAAGAAAAGCGACGGTTTTAATTCCCAACGATGCACCGATGGTTTCATACCTTTTTTTCATTCATTATGTACAAGGCCGCGGATTATTACCTACACACACAGTGCCCACAAATAGCGAATCCAAAAACCCCAGAATCGGATGCACAAAGTGTAAAAGAAACAGTGCCGAAGCCTCGAGCTCTCGGTGCAATTAAAATCTTAGCCCCCTCTAGAGAGAAACAGCAGGAGAGAGCCTCATTTCTGTGGGCTCATTTGTCCCAAGAAATTTAATCCCAGTTTTCTCACCGCGCGCTCTTTCTCACTCCCACTCTCATGGAAATCGTGATAAGAATGATAATGAATGCAAGTTGGTTTCATTTCAGTCGAGTTGAATCCAGAAGACGAAAAAGTATTTGACACATTAAGAAAAGTAACTTTGAAGCACACATAATGAGTTTAGAGAAAGAAATTCATTGAAAATAAACGTTGAAATAAATAATTAGAGTTTAAGGAGTTTAAAAGTTACCGTCGAAATCAACTGTGCCGGAGCCGTCGGTATCGATTTCCGCGATCATTCCGTCCATTTGATCGGGCGTTATCTGGTCATCGAGGGCAGCCAGAATCTCCCTGAGTGAGCTCGTGGGAATGTATCCATTTCCCTCCTTATCATATAACCTGAAGGCTTCTTTCAGTTCCTTCTGGAGGGCCTCATCGTCCTCCTCCTGGAAGTGACAGGCCACCCGACAGAACGCATCAAAATTTACGACTCCACTTCCTAAAATATCAACAAACAAAAAAACTTGAAAACTTTCCACATTAAACTGCCAAAATCCCTCCAACTCTATTGCACTTATCCTCGATAATGAGTTTCTAGCTCGATTAGTTCACCACCAGTTGGAGCTCTCGATAATGAACGCTCGGAGAGTCTAACGCGCATCAAAGGATTAAATCTGAATCAACTGTGGGGGAATCCTGATCGAACATTGATAGCAACGACGTGCCTGGAATAATAATAGTCGCCTCTTCACTGGTTCCATACAGGGGAATGTTTGGGGAGATATAGTCTGAATAGGAAGTGCATAACCCCTCGGGAAAACCCTCGCATATAACGCTCTTTTAGCCTCTGTTTTCAAGCAACACAGGGGATCAAGACTAATTCAGGTGACACGGCTTAAGTCTGACCCATTACACGAGAGTTACATATCATCGTGGTAGGACATTTACCAAAAAGCCACTTTCCCCTCATGACTTCGCGTGAACGTACGAGGAAGAGTGTCATCTGGTGTGGGTTCTAACAACAACCATCTCCGCTTTTACGACTACCTTTTTGTTCTCGTACGCCGATTCAGTAGTGACATGGTGAGATAAGACAGACGGGAGCGGGTTATAAGGGATCTCCTGAGCTGTATAATTTCTCGGAAATTAATAGAGAGAATTGAAGGAGGTTTATTATTTCTCAGAAGTTTATCATATTTCAACACTTGGAGGGGTACGGTCAACACACTCACGGAGAGAAATGTTCAGTAAAAATTACGGAACTCACAATTCACTCACCGATTACGGAATCGACTCAGGAAATTTAATGACGGTATCGTAATTTTTCACAGCAGATTCGGATAAAAATTACGGAACGCTCTGGAAAAATTCCGTGACAGTTCCGTAAAATTCCCTAAAACGACATTTCGTTGCGGAATTACGGAAAAGATATGTAATTTTTATTGATTATTTTTCCCAATCCGATTTCGACCAATCAGATCGCAGTATTGGAGGCTACCCGTGGTGAAATTCTTACTCACCATTTAGGCCATTTTTTTTCATCTTTCTGATCTTTATAGAGAGGGAGAGCCGTGATTCATTACATAGTTTCTCGACAATTCCCTATTGCAAGACTATTCCTCGAATAAGACTCATATGCGGCGTAATCTCGAAGGAACAAATATTCAAACGAATCAAGGTCCAATTTCAGTGTTTTCCTCTCGAAGTGCAGCTTTTTTGCTATAATTACAATATTCATTTGCATTTCACAGAGTGCAATGAATTCCTAAAATTGCATTTTTCCCGGATGCTCGATCAACTGATCGAGTCTTACGTAGTGCACAGATAAAAATAAACGCGGTTTTTCACCGAGTTTTCCTTTCACTCTACTGCTGTCTGACAAAAAATTCATCATCACTAGAACGATTTTCCACTGATATCCTTGTTTCACCAGTCGAGCACGTCCTCCAAAGTAGTTGGGAATTCATACGAGAAGACCAGGTAATAGAATGAATAAAAATTGTGTAGCGCTCCGTTCTGTCTATTGGGAATTTACAATTTACAATTTACAATTCTATTCTATTCTCTTTAATCGTTATGCACAACGGCTACCAAAACAATTCCCGCGGTCTCAGTGGCTCTAAAAAGTAACGTTTATTCCATTCCTTTATTGTCGTGCAGCAGAATGAATCTGTCAATGCGTAACGTGAGAAAAAAGTATGTATCGACAGATTATGCAGTGTTTGTAATGCGTATGGGAAAAAAGAGGATCGTGTGGGGATTTGAAAGGGCCTGGTCATGATCGAATATTGACGAGGATAACTACACCGTTGGCTGCAGACTGAACCACTTTTCATCCGGTTTATCTCCGTGGTATACGTGTCTCCTCGCTGCACAACGATACGCACATTTCTCTCGGTTCACGATGGAGATGCATCTGCAGGTACCCGTTGCATTTAATCTTTGAGGGAGTAACGTCCGGGTTTTACGTTTGTCATGCAAATGCTGTGTGCGTTGCAGATGAACGCTGGAGGTACGTTGCCATGGTTATGGGTTATATGGCAATGAAAAGAATTTAACCAGAAAAATGGCATTTTTTGAGTGCTTCATCGGTTCAGTGTTTCAGGAATTCTATTTTGGAGAGTGTACCGTACGGGGGTCGTTAAATTGAGTTTGTGAGTGTTATGGGAGATGCTGGAATGAGGTGGGTCATGTGCCCGAAGTGATGACTCATTTAGGTCGCGGATTTATATAGGTCGCGAGAATCCGACTACTATCTTGAGAGGCACTATGACAAAATTCGGATATGAGGGGTATTTACGCTCGTTCTTCAAGGCCGTCGATGATATGTATACATAGCTGAAGATAAAATTGTGGAACGACATCCGTGGGGTACTTTAATGGGGAGGGGAGAGGAGGAGCGTGAAGATTTTCTGGGTGTGAAATTGTCACTACTGCCGTCAGGGTAGGAGTACCCGAACGCATACTATTATTGTAATTATGAGTTATTTTCAGGGATAGACAAATTGTAATATTTTATTACGGTTAAATATTGTAGCCATCAAGCAAATAACATCACTCTTGAAATTTTTTGAGTACTTAAATATCATCAATTCAAATATTCAAATTTTCAACTATTTTATCAATCAATAATCGAGGTAGGAAGATTGATGATCACTTGTGTAATCGAAAATCCCCTTTCAAGAAATTTGAATTATTCATTTAGGAGTAAATTTACAGTTTCATATTAGCAAATTTTAAATATATCATTATTCGTAAAAATCAGATTATTAATATTATATTATTTGAAAAATTGAATCAACATGTTTTAAACCTTCAATAATGTAAGGGTCAAATCCTTGTAATATTACACGATATAAATTTCCGGACTTTAGCACGAAAAATTCAGACGAAAATTTTTAACAGTGCAGAGAAATCTCAAAACAAAGCGTTTGCACTCTGATTATATTTCAAGTGGAAGGCTTATGCTTTGTGTACGTCATCATTTGTACAAGTTTTTAGGAAATCGATAAATCAATTGTCTTTGTGTAAGGGAGTTTACTTTATAAGCCGACCTTGGAGAATAATCGCTTGTAAAATTCATGAGGAAAAACGTTTAGGTTCTAATTTCTGAGTCATTAGTTCTCAATTCTCACCGTCTTCGTCTTCCTTCTGGAGTAGCACCTCTAGCTCCTGGTCGTCGAATGTGTGGCCCAGGGTGTTGAGAATAGTCTTTACTTTCTCTTTTTCAATTCTTCCGTTTTTCGCAGAGTCGAACATGGAGAACGCTCTCTTTAACACTGGTAACAATCAAGATAAAATTGGCCATCAATTTCGGTGGTATGTAAAAATGTGAAATGTCATTTTTTTGGCAGTCACGCATGACATATCAGCGGTCGTGACGAAACCAATTCCATTTTTATCTCCTCCAAAAACGCAATTCCAATTTCGTATCGACGATGGAGTTTGCCAAATGCATCAATATACGTCGAACTCTGTTTATTTACTCTCACGGTAGAATAATAATCAGTCTTAAACAGAAGCCAAAGCATCTGCAGGCGGCAGGGTCACTCCCTGGAATTTCGGTGCAGTTTGAAATAATAAATAAACAATTTTGGCAAAAAAAATTGAAAAGGGCAATGAATATTTCACTTTTTTAGGTCAGCATTTATATTGCGATTTGAACGGAGACAAACATTTTGCTGTAAAAAAATTGGAATTGGTTCAACACAGAAAAAAAAGTGGATTTGCTTTAGAATAAAGTTTCTAAAATCTAGAAACTATTTTCTAAAGCTAATCCACTTTTTTTCTCTGTGAATGGTTCTTCTGATATTCCGAAAGAATGGTTTTTGAGAAATTATTATATCTCATACGTAACGGAACTGGGTGGAAATCTTTTATAGAAGTAACTCGGTAGTACTATGTGATGAGCAAAACTCTCAATTTTGAAGAGATTTGAAAGAGCGAGGAAAAAAAACACCTTTGCCCTCTGTGGAAATATCCATGTAAGTGAAGAATTAATTTGTCGATTAATATAATGAAGAAATATACATTTCGTGGAAAAAAATCATTTTATTTTATGAAAGAATTAATGAATCAACAGACTTTTTCTATTGGTCTAAAAAATTCGAATTATTCATTTCAATTTTGGATTTCCGGAGACATTTTCTCAAGAACAATATCAGCAGGTTTATCTGCGAATATTTATCTGCATCTCAGAATATTTGAGGATATTAATAGTAATTGAGAAGATTGAGAGATTTTGAATTACCAATTTTGTTAAATAAATTTCGTAAGAAAATTTCAAAAACATTATAGATAATCAGCGTTTTTCGAATAATATTTTGCAGTAATTTATTCAAAGATTGAGGAGAGGTTCAGCCGGATAAAAAAACTTTTTGGTTTTTCAGAAAAAAAAATATTAAAAATACTATTACCCGCGGGAGTTTTCCACGGGAATCTGATTTTGTCAGTTAAAATTATCTGCGTCCACTCAAAATTAGGAATTGAAATTTTTTGTTTATTGAAAAGTCAACTTAATAAAAATTCCAACGTATTTTTTTCAATAGTTTTTTTGCATGATCACTAATTTTTTCTCCTTAATTATAAAAAATGTGAGAGAAGATACATTTTGAAATTTATTCGGTTGTCACAATTTCTATTAATATCTCAAGCAACACGCAGGGGACCAAGCCGTTCTGTCAGATGTGACTGTGACTTGATGTGTTATTTGTCATTTTCATTTTTTACTTCTACCAATTCCATTCTTATTTTCCTCAGATTTTCAAAAAGTTTTTCTACGGTTCACGTGAAATCTTTCAAAATATACAGTACCCTAGGGTCAAATGGAGCACAAATATTCAAAAGCATTTCAATGAAGAATGGCCCAAACAATTCCATACACTTAAAGCTGAATGAAAAGGCAACATTCCAAGGACTTTTTAGATAAAATTTTAATATTGAAAAAAGTTTTTCCTTGCTGACCTGCATTTTTTCTCGTCTGGGGATTGGCATTTGCCCTTCCTCAAACTCATAAAAGTGGAAATCACTACGGAAAAACATCGTTCACGACTAGTGTCGTAGGGTTTATTTACTCGCGTGGTTGGCCAGTCCTCACTTTCGGCTCGGACGCAAACTCCGCCCGAGTAAAGACCCCATGGCACTCGCTCTGAAATATACTAACACTTGCAAAATTTTCCTTCCGGAACGAACGAACTAAAATAAAAACAAAACCTAAAAACTGAATAATTCAAATTTCGAGATTCACAAAACTTTCCGCACTTGACCCGAGGGGTTATCTGTAATGTAAATTCGACAATCCGAAATAGCAGTTGAAATCACGGAGTTTACATCAAACTCACAATGACGATTTGCAGCAGTAGTTTATACATGTTCCACCTCTCGCGTAACGACAAAATTCACTGACCCAAATCCCAACCCCGCGGGTAGTGTTGTCGCCCACCGGAAAATTATATACGAATGGCAAAGCCGATATACTTGTTGACGCAGTTACACGGATGAATGAGTGTCGTGTTTCCAAAATTTATCGATCAAATCCCCAACCAGAAAGTCCTCACGAATCACATATAATACGTGTGATTTATGAATACCGGTTCATTATAGATTATCAAGGGACAGACCGGGGAATATTGACGAATAAATGCGTTATTGTCGGGAATTTTTCGCCGCGTAGATATAATTAAGTGCCCTCGATTTTAAAGTTTCACACAGGGAATGGTAAATGAGGAATTACTTGTACTCACTTTTAGTCTGCTCGTCATCCTGAAAAACACCATAACGTTTGAATTAATGCATGTTACATTTTATCTATGTGATTGAAGTGGTGGATTCGAGAGTTGAAAAATACTCGAAAGCGATTTAATTGGAAATCGGAAAACTGCATGGTGAACGCGGGTTCATATCGATCCGACAAACAAGCCCCAGTGAAATTGCATCGACATACCTTTCATCTTTGAGCTCCATGTGAATGAAAGTAGGGGGGAAATAAAAATTGCAAAACTGCAAATTCTACTGGAATTGATGATTGATAGGTACGAGATTTGTCTCGATAATTGCAAGGCGATTAAGTCATTATTAAGAATGATCCATAAATTCTTTAATCAACAAAAAAGATTGATTGCAATTATCAAGACAGAATCGATTTTAGGTAAAACCTAGTTCACAGAAAAAAAGTTTTTGTTTTTAATCGATCCTCAATATTGAGAAAATCTATCCCTAATTTAGAGGGATCCATAACACTAACTAGAGGTCAGTAAAATTTCGGGAGTACATTCTGAAGATTTCGGATTATATCACTGGAAAGAGACGAATAAATCACTCGGTTTAAGGATTTTTTACTTATCAATCATTAGAATAATACACATTTCTAAAAACTAAAACTATTTTTTCATCACTTGTGTGTAAAGTGAAATTTTGCGCACAATCCTACTTTCGCGTGGGCGAAATTCTACTTTCCACACACTGTGATAAAGAATAGGGTTCAACACTCGTGAGAAGTGTTCTTTGACCCTTGGGAGGATAGCACTCGCCCATGCCTTTTACGCACTCGTATCGAAAGATACTATTCTCTGTTTGGTTACAACGCGCGAGTTTTAAACTTGGTCGCATCGTAAGGGATTTACGCCGGGGTCTTTGGCCTCCAGTGTTGTCAAATTCGCTCTATATTACTACGCGTTTAGCAGGTTTTCGGTAACGTCGCGCAACGGACGATTTCCTTTAAAGTCGAAAAAAATCAATCATTTGTTTGAAGTGTTTTTATTCTCCAGGAATTTCGAATCTTATACTATACTGGCGAATATTATACTATAGTGATGAATACTATACTTTTCTAAATACTTCAATTTATGACCTTTAATGCCTTCTTACAATCATTGAACTGTGTTCTACTCTGAAAGAGGGATAGTGACCGAAACCCAAGTGGAAACTCGAGTTAGGCTAGAAGATGAAACTGATCAGTAGAAAATTATTTCGATCAGTTTTGTATCTGACATGTAACGCTTATTTGGATCCATGCCTGATCAAAATGCTAGCGTCCGATCTTTCTAATCAGTAGCGGCTCTCTGTAGTAGATTACAGGAAATTTCATGAGAGCGACAATGAATCGGATTTAGGGAAAAAAAGGTTATGAAATTTCAAGTTTTAAGTAGAATTCACCGAAATTCATGAGTTTTCAGTGGAAGTGAGATGGGAATTTCCCAACTTGATTGAATTTTCAGTGGAACATGAATATTCAAAATAACGTGAATTTGGAATTTTCCTGATTTTTCTAAATTTTCACAGAATAATAGAGCTAAAAAATCAAGTATTTTATTGATTTCAAGATCATTTAAACAGAAAATCAATGGAATAGTTAGTTTTTCAATAACAAGATTCCTTGAAATTTCGCTGGAATTTGAACACGATAAAAATTTCCAGAATTTGGCAACTAAAATTCAGACAAAAATTTTTAATGGTGACAAACTGCTTGATACAAGTACCCGGAGAAAAAAATTCCAGAAAAATTACTGTGGTAGTAGGGTAAAATAGGTTCATTTCCGGAATTTCTGCCGTACGCTACAGAAAGTTTTCTCGGATTTAACGTGAAAAATTCCGGTGCTGGCACGGTAATTTTTCTAGGTCCGTCCAAGCGAACCCATTTTACCGTGCTGGCACAGTAATTTTTCTGGAATTTTTTTCTTCGTGTAAAGACGTACTTCGCAAAAAACTTTTTTTTTCTCAGTTTTCTCATCGGTTATATCTTCAAGTTCAGACGGGACTATTTCCGGTTAACCCGTCAATCGCAAGAAAAAAAAGATGCGCTGCGGCGGTTCCCTTTACAATGACCAACTACTTTTAACTGTTTCAATGATTCTCCTCATTCCGAGATTTGTCGAGCGATAAATCACAGGCTAACGACACTTGATATCGAATGACTGGGGCATTTCCACTCTCAAAGCAATAAAGTGAATTCGTAACCAGAACAGAATAGAACACAACAGGGATTATATTTTTATTAATCTCTCATTCCATTAAGCGGAATGTGAACACTTTATACGTAGCAAACTGGGGTAATTCAAAAATCCGTGGACTGACCATTATGTCGAGAGTTCTTGCTCTTGCTTTATTCCACGACCGACCTACTCTTGAGTGTCTCACCCACACTAAACTAACGTCGGCTTTGCAGGATAACTTTTATAACCTTCGTCCAACGGCAAAAGCTTTTTTCCCACCGCTTTCCGTTTGTTGTTCCTCCTACTCCCGGTGGTATGCTGTGAAGATGGGCTATAATACTACAGACGAAGTGAAAACAGAAACGACCAATCGGCGAGAACAAGTATCTTGCTCGTTGCCACTTCGTTGGATATTCAGGGGACGGGGAAAAACGGTGTCATGTGCCTGTATTGAGAGACATGGGTGGGACATATGATGAAATTCTCACGAGAAAAAACGAGAGATACGGGACAGATTCACGCTCATGTATACCCATCCCTGGGGTTTATCGTCGACTGGGGTTTAATTTTTCCACTTTGGACGTAAATTCGACTGACGAATACCTCGGATTACCCCGGAAAATATATATTTTGATACGATAGAGGGGAAAAATGGGTGGATAAGGAGAAAATCACAGGTTTTTGCGCCCGAATGGAAGCATTGTAATTGTCAAATTCAAGTTTCCGATTTGTGTCATATTAAATTATTATAATCCAAAAAGTCCGGATATGTCATTTTTAGTTTAGATTTAGTTTAGCATTTGTTGGTACAGATATTTCTCTATACCATCCAAATTATATACTGGTAATATAGTGAGTTTCTTGATGAAATTTCAAATATGAAAAAATTTTCATACTTGAAATTTTATCAAATATTTAAAAAGCTTAATTAGAAATATGAGACAATTGTTTAACGAAAAAATTTCCCTGAGTCTAATAAAATTATATGAGAAGATGAATTTATACTACAGAAGTAGATGATGTGCCAGATGATTATTTGGAAGCATATTGTTAATTTATTACCAAAAAAATATACTATATTGATATAAAAGCAATTTCCCCACCTGTCTATATTGGTTTTTGAATAAAAGCATTTTACTCGTTGCAGGAGATAAAAATATCAGAAAAATTTACGTGATTGCGGTGATACCTTATTGAATCCAGAAAAGATACTTCTTACGTGAAATAATTCTTCTCATATTGATCAATGGTTTTAAATTAAAAACGGAATTAATTTCGTTTCGAAATTTCATGTTTTTTTCCCCTTAAATCGCATTCAGTGTCACTGTTCTGAAAATTCAAGAATATATTTATCGTAATTTTCTGGTTTTCTATTCATTTTCAGGGAAAACTGGAACTGAAATTTACAGCTCTCTTTGATTTTTCCACGAAATTCGGAATTTTCAATTACGAAATTCCTTGAAATGTCAGTGGTAATTAAATTTGATAAAAATTTCCAAAAAGTGTACCGGAAATTTCAGACAAAATTTTTTAACAGTGTTGACCTCTTGGTGAGAATACTCTTGTGGCCTTCTCCATGTAACGCAAATTGCCAGCAGTGAAGTTTGTTATGACACCACTGAATTTTTAACGTGCTATGTGCTTGAGCTTTTGCGGTGCTGCTCATTTTACTATGCTGTCCGTGTACTCTTCCGGGATGCGTACTATGTGTTTACTAAAGTTATGTTGAAAAGACCAACAAAAATTCACTCGAAGCATGGAAATTTTTACTTTACTACCGGTTTGCTCCTATTACCGTACAGTAATTCCAATTATCAGAAAGAAACAGGAGATGATATTTTTAAAACCCGGAATGTGACCTTGATACAGATACATGTGTGACATAGTAAACATGGGATAGATGTCTATGAATGTGGGAGTTAATGTAGGTGCGTGAAATAATATAATAGCGATTCCTTCACAACTCGCGCTATGATCCTACACTGATAGAAAGGATTAGTTATTGTTTACGAATGGATTTGGTTGGAGACGAGGGTCTATTCGGTCTCATCAAATGTTCATTTGTTAATAGTGAACAAATACACATTTGAGGAGCCTTGTTTGACTCGATTCTCACTTCTCAAGTGAACCACTCGTTAACTATTAACGGATATTCATTTAGTCATATTCAACTCTACTATGCGTTAATAGTTAACGAATCTCGTTTGGAATAAATGAATCAGTCTATCAGTTCAACATCTTCAATTTTCTTCGATTTTCAAAGGGTCAGATTTTCCGTTTTTCTCGGGGAAAGTCGACTTTCGCCAAAATCGAATTTTTTAGCCGGGTGAACGTTGATTCCAACTATTTAAGCGACGGGCTATTCAGAACTCGCAAAAGTATGTCGAAAAAGTGAAAACTGAAATAGTTTTTTTTTTAGATTTTCAAAGGGTCAGATTTTTCGTTTTTCCCAGGGGAAAGTCGACTTTCGCCAAAATCGAATTTTTTAGCCGGGTGAATGTTGATTCCAACCATTAAAGCGACGGGCTATTCAGAACTCTTAAAAGTATGTCGAAAAAGTGAAAACTGAAAAAAAAAAATTAGGGTAGTGGCCTAATGTGCCCCTCTAGTCAGTGTGACAGAAGGGCACATTAGGGTTCTGCACTGGGGTACAGTTGAGAGTAAGACGGCCCTTGGAAAACCTATAGAAATCGTATAGAAATCATTTGAATAAAAAATATCCATATAGAACTATCCGAATATCATATACGAAAGTCCTATAGAAATTCTATACGCAATCCGTATAGAAAATTTCTATACGATTTTATCATACGTGCACCCCCCCCCCCTCCAACCCCACCCAACTATGCTTACGTAATACTTGAATGTCCCCTTATGGAAATAAAAGAAATCTAAAAGTCTTTCAAGAGTAAAAAAATACCCATAGCGATTTTTATTCTAGGGATTCTTTCAACTTTTGTGGCAAAATAAAAACGTTGACGCTATCGTTGGAATGGCATGGGTCGTAAAGTAGTTTTGATATTCCCACTAATGTATTCGAGTTTTTCCACCTCAAAAGCATTTCAAGGGAACAAAGAACCCTTCGTGTACCTGAGAAATCATCTCATATGGCACAACTTCAACAGGAAAAAAAACTTTACCACCAGAGACTGCCTGGATATTGCTAAGTAGAATCTCTTGAAGGCAACGAGAAGAACCACAAAATTGAAGACACAGTGAAGGCTATTTCAAAACAGCTATGATACTGTCGCTTTCCATGCGACCGCCTTGCTTTAGTTTCGAATATTCTTCTCATCGAGTCTCAAGGCAAACCAGGGGATTCAATCTGAAGGGAGTCGTAGACATTTTAAAAAAACAAAAGTCCCTCGAAAATAAGAACAATAAGAGTTGTTGGCCGTTGGCCGAATCTACAATTGTGATTTTTATTTTTTCCGTCACGAAGAAAAAACTACACTTGTGGTAGAATGGTTATTTCCGAGATTTTCACATGGACTTAGAAAAAGTATGAGGCAATAGATTAATATTTCCTCTTAATTCGAGAAATTTTATGGAATTGAATCTATACTTTCTCGAGTTATTTACAGCAAATTTTTGCGTTAGGTAAACATTCTGTTACGTAATTTTTTCATCGACCTTGTAATTTATTCATCAGCCATGTAAACATATGGAGAGAATTGACTATTTTCAAAACTATAGAATTTAAACTATAGAAACAACGAAAAAGGAATACTGCAGCTTCAATTACATATCGGTTTCATAATTTTCCGTTGATTAGAAGTCATTACATTCTAGTCATATCAAGCGTACTTCACGCTTGGAAACAAAAGGGCCCCGTCCGTAAGGAGTTAAAGTAAGCCATACCCCCTGTCTCTATCACAGTTATGACATGTTTTACCAACGATTGACATAATCAGAAATTAAAAAGAAGATATTTTATATCTAAGTCATATTTTATATGACCTCATCTGTTGTTCATCTCCATGTTTATAAATCTTCAGTAGTTTCAACAAAATTGATTGTAATGAAAGAGAGTTTTTCGCTAACATCAGACGAATATATGGAGAGAATATTTGCAGACAAATTAAATACTGGTAGTTTGATAGAGAAGTAATTTTCATTTGTTTTGTAATTTCTTTCTGGAGCCTGAAAAAGCTGAAGTATTTTGCGAAACGTCGCATCAATGACAAATTAACGAACGTTGTTTTTTTCATTCCTCCAAATTTTTCCATCCCTACTCAAGATTATCTACTTGTTTCATCAAGATTTATTTTTAAAAATCCGCACATACACATTTTCTAAGACCATCATATCTTCAGATTTCATGATACTCTCCATCATTTCAAAGTGAAATTAAAAGCTCGTCAAAATGGACGATTACAAAGCTTCCATTTGGAAGCAAAAAATATCACGTTAAAATAGAAAAAAGAGAAAAAGTTGAAACGCTGTTGAAACACAATGAAAGTTAGCAACGGGCTTATTAACATGATCGATTAAATGTTTCCTTGGCAAGTAGCTTGCGCATGTAATTTACCCTGGGAATTGTTGAATTCATTTGCGAAACAATTTCCAGCCACAGCTGAGTACCCTGGCGTGCCAAGAGGCCGCTACTTACATTGAAACTCCCAGCCGCCCTCATCAGATAATGATTCCAAGAAACAAGGTAAACCGCCTCATTTTCATCAAGCGAGCCACCTCTCGACGCACGAGCTACATTGATCTATGCCATTATAATGTCCCAAGACACTCGACTTTACGTCCCGTGTAGAAATTATCCTCATATCTCTCGGGTAAAATGTTTGTTCCACATATTACCGGAAGCTCTTGTCACTGGACTACGGACCTACCTAGTATTAAATTACCCCGCGCATGTAACATCTGATTAATGGAACACTGATGAAGTATCCTGATGCTCAACATACCTCTGACGACAGAAAGTGTATGTCATTATATTATGAATTCAAAGGGGTTCGGAATCACGAGGTTGGAATTTTGTGATTAATTGCGTGGAGAATGTCAACATAAGAAAATTTATTTAATACTGAGAGTGACGCAGTGCATTCCAGCGTCGTACACAGAGAAAGTAAAATAGTAAAGATTACCATGTCCGAATCCGCACATACACTGAGAAAAAAAATTACTTTCCCAAGGAATAATTTTCTGGGCAGAAGAATTTAGTTCGTTAGCAGCCTACTTCTTCAGGCCAGTCATTCCCAAGTGGTCAGTAGGCATCTCCAAATATTACAATCATGTTGAATTATAAGATGATTATGCCACGTATGAGCTTGAATGAACACCCACCATTATTTTTCAATTTTTTCACATTTAACATTTTCTTACGAAAAATAATTTCAAATAATTCAGTAGCGAAGTGGTAAACGGTTTAAAGTATCTCTACCCTTCGGCCGGGCTACGCAGTGCTTTTGGATATTTTCTGTTTTTAAATTTTTCAACTAAATTGCATGGAAAAAATTTGAAAAAATTCATACCCAATCAGTATTATCTAAATTAAATTTCGCAAAATATTGATATTTTTTCAGCAATTGAAAAAAAATTATTTGTCTCAAGGAAATATGTTTTGGATATTAGAATTTTTTTTTCTCAGTGTATTGATTTCATATTACTGAATCTTGGTGGTTCAAATACATAGATAAATTTCCAACAAAAATATTGAAGAATTTAATAGGAAAATTTCAAATGAAGAGTTTAATTTGTTCAATTTTTTTAAGAGTTTAAACCTTAAGTGTCTTGAGTTTACGAACGCATCAAGAGGGAATCGCGAATTTCAACCGTTTATTTTAGAGATACTTCCTAGGTTCATAGGACCATTTTCCATTCACATGGTAACCATTTCTATGGACATGGTAGGCATTTCTATGTAACATCTCTTTACTATTTAATTCTCTCCGTGTACGTATTTCTTCCGATGAATGTAAAGAAAGTACAAAATTACCGAAAGTGCCAGCCGTAACTCGTCTGATTAATGGAGCATTGATGATGTGCAGCGGGTTGGGCTCGGCTGTGTGAACTGGGAGCGAACCATCTACTTTAAAATGGGACAAAGAGGCGGGGAATAAATGGATGGTGGCATGCACCTCATTTCCAGGAGAACCCCGAAGGAGAGATGGTACATATGGCTGCATTACGTTCTCATACCTGTCGGGAGAGGTAACGCCAGGAGTTGATATTAATTTTAGGAAATTTGAATGGACAGTTTTGAGCTGTGTTAGCTCGGTATGAATTGCTGGATTCTGGAGGGAGTTGTAAATCTGGAATATCAAATGGGGCGGGCGTATTGGATTGGAATATATATTCCCGTGATTGTGAACTAGTTGACCTGATTTTACTGCTGTTCTTTTCGTTTTACATTTTCCTTGAAAAGTTCGTCACATGTTGAACTTCGTCTCAGTGTAAAAAATGTGCGGAATATTGAAAGTTTCTGACACACAGATAAATTAAATTGAAATTTTGTGAAAACAAATAATTAAAATAATATTCAATTTAGTTGAAAAATTGCTGATTTCAACGACATATTCGTGAGTTTTCAGTGAATGTGAGACGGAAAGTTCACAAATTGATTGAACTTTCAATGGAATATAAATATTCAGAAACAAAATGCCATGAATTTCAAAGATTTCCCTGAATTTTCCAGATTTTTCCGAATATTCACGGAATAATTGAACTGAAAAATCGAGTATTTTAATGACTTTCAGATCATTCGAACAGAAAATCAATGGAATATTTGATTTTTCAATGACAAGATATTCTGCAATTTCAGTAGAAATGAAACATGATAAAAATTTCCGGGATTTGACACGGAAAATTCAGACAAAATCTTTTAAAGTGCACAGAGAATAAAATTTTGAAGACTAAATCTATATTTGTAATGAAGATTTTCAATCTCGGTATACGTTTCGTATGTTTGACACAAAAAATCCTTTTTTGATAATTTTTAACAAACGATTTATTTGGCACAAGTAAAACTTGTTTGAGAACTCTGCTGTTTTTCTCTCAGTTTAGTGCAAGTCAAGTGAATGCGCTCCCCGTAGCGTAAAAGCTCGACTCATTGCACAGGATGATATAAAATAAAAAAGTACTACATTATTGACTAAACGTATTAATTACTGAGTTATCTCGAAAATAATATCATTCAAATTGCAATATCCATCATCTCTTACCACCTCAGTAAAAAAATCGTAAAAAATGTATCATTTATCATCGACGACCATTGGCATCGAGCCTAAAAAAGTATCTAACCCCTCACTAAAATGAAGATATAAACGTGCTACAGTACCCATTAATTAACTCGCACGAAGTCGTTAAACGAGAAGTAATTACATTTGGATTTTGTGCACGTGAAACAGATGAGGAAGGGTTAGGTTCTCCTATAATTATCTCGTCAGTCTCCTCCCGCCCACGCGGACATACAGAGTAAGGTGTCCCCTCGATGTCTCCATAGGATCATTACACAGTCTAGTTTATTCCGAGAATAGAATCAATACCAATTATGCCGTTGATAGATAAATTTCGCGTTTCATGCGTCACTGACTGCACCCCAAAACTCACTGAATCCGCGAACTCAGTGAACATTGAATTCTTACGGCACCACATTTCATTATCAATTAACACCGAGCCCGTAATTATGTACGATGCACACGTTCGAGTGTCTGGAAATGTCGGAGGGAAACAATCAGCTGATTGCAACCTCTTGTCTACTATATACGTATATTCCCGGGCCTTTGACGATCCTATACAAAGTCTACTCCAAACAGCATTATAAATAAGTGCCACTTCTCAGTTTTGTTCTCAAATTGTCTTCAGTATGCCTTTGACGACCCTCGAATAACTCAATGCAACGCGTTGTTGATACAAGAATAAAGCGGAAAGAACAAACTCCGTAGAAGCAAGAAGGAGAACAGAACAATGGAAGCCTTCTATTTTTGTTCTTTTTCTCTGTGAATGGCAAGATCGCGAACGTTCAAATTATCGATTTGTTAATTTTCGGTGGAGGAGATTGGAGAAGATATATCGTGAGATGAACATATCGTGTTGTCTGCACAACGCTTAGGTCTTACATGCAAAACAGTTTTAAGGTATATCAATTCAGTAGCGAAGTGGTAAAACGGTTTAAGTTGACTTATCTCAGTTGAGTTTTTGAAGAATATCTCTGAATCTAAAGGAGATAATGAAATTTTTGGAATAATCTTTTGTCTAGAGCAAATTGAGTGCTACAACAAAAGTTTTTACGAAAATTTAGATATCTCCTTTAGATTCTGAGGTATCCACTAAACCTGGCCAATAGTCAAAATTGACTTAAAGCCCATGATAGAGTTGAAAGATGTAGGAAAAATTTGAAAAAATCAAGAGTGATCTGGATCGTACACTTGAAGAAGTCTCGTGAGACTTTTTATGTTCAGTGTTACTCTCAATTATATATTCAAGCTCAAAGATGACATGTTTTTCTGAGAATTCGCCTTATACACGGTACACGGCTCGGAGTTTCGGAATAAAAATTTGAAAATCTATCTACCTGTGATATTTTTGGCGGATGCTTTCATTGATACGGTTTCTTGACACTTCAAAATGGGATGCTAAATTTTTTCAGATTTTTCTGAGGCTTTACTGCCGTGTAATTTGAAAAATCAGAAAAATTGCGGTGCGGTCTTCATAGTTACAAGTCCCATAGTAGCCGTTTCAACGGCTTTCGCAATGATTAAGATTGTTTATTCAAATTGCCTTTATACTTCCTGTATATTTTCATCAAGTGACGGTACGACTGAAATTCCGAGGAATTTTATCATAAAAAATTTCCAATTTTCCGAAAAAACCAATGGAAACTGTAAATTCAATTCAAGTATTGCATGAAAGTCAAGAAATCAGGAAAATTTAAGGCACTTGGGGTTGTTAATGTGATGATTCAATAATCAACAAAATTATTTTGACAATTTTCTCAATTCGGATTTTCACCAATCAAAGTGCAATATTCAGGGTCTTGTGACATCTAGTTATCAGTTTTATTCTGATTATTTTTGGTAATCGGATCTGGTCTTCCCTGGGCCAATCAGAGTTCAGTATTCAATAACATGAAATACTTCCCAATTAAAATTACAGCGATTATTTCCCCCTAGCTTTTGCTAATATCCCTGTAGCTTTTGATAATTTCCCTCTATCTCTGCAATTGTTTCTCTAACCAAATAACTGTCAAATATTATCCTATGGAGTGAAAGAAATTCACGAAAAAAGTCAAAATGAGTCGGTTTGGGAAGGATCCGATTACCAAAAATAACCCGTCGAATACCACTCGACCTCCAAAATTAATCGAACATTTCCCTCATGTTTTCCTGCGTATCAACGATCGGGAAAAGTTTTGCACAGAAATCCCTCGCGCTACGCGCTCGGGATTTTAATCTGCAGAACTTCTCCCTCTCGTTGCTACGCAACAAAACAATCGGGAAATGTCCGATAATTTTGGAAGTCCCGTGGTATTACTACTAATAATCCACCGGATCACGGGTGAATTAACAAACTTATCATTCTACAGCAGAGTCTATGAATTGTTTTCCCTTCTTCTGATAGATATTCTTTATATTTTGGTAAAAAGGATCACGTAACGCTGAACACCGCACTCTATGCGGCCAAAATCAAAATTGAGGAAATTACCTTTCGACTACCCCTCGACCTTCAAAATTCATCGGATACAGTAGACTCCGGTAATAGTTGCACGTATAGGGCTGTAGGACAAGCCGATTCGGCGAATGCGACTCTATTTCCCTTTCGCGCCCAGATTTTGGTAAATCTACTGTCAGAGTACTTTACATTTACGATCTCTTGGAAAGGCGAGACAATAGCGCATCTAAGAAAACATTGATGTGTTTACATTCGTGAGTCGAGAGTAGTAGGGAGTGAGGGAAGAAGTCTTCACACTGGGGAAAAAGCGATCAAAGGGAAATGTAAGGGTAATGTAACGTTCTAACGAAAGTGACTATGACGGGGTTTACTCTATTCCTTTACCTTCAAGCTCCCTTGCAATGAAACCTGTGTGTGTCAAGTTTTGCAGAAAAATTCTTAGAACTGTGAATTCAGGATTTTTAGCCTGCAAAACTTGATATCATTATTTGTCTGCAATGAAGATTTTGGGAAATATCTGATAATTTTGAAGGTCTCCGGGTATTGCACCAAAAAATGTGGTGCATCGATGCAGTATCACTATTTGCAAACAAGCAAATAGTGATACTCAAGTATTTAGTCTATATTTACGACCGAATAGCTGAATGAATAAAGCAGTCTACGAAGACTTCCTAAAACTGTCAAATTGTGAAATAAATTTACTCCAGACATAAATTTACTCTGACGATTTATTTGCCTACACTGTTAAAAAATTTTGTCTGAAATTTCCTGTACATTTTTCGGAAATTTTTATCGAAATTAATTACAATGATAGTGCGAAGCACGAGGGATTTTTCTGCAAAATTTGACACATCGTTCCTAGACAGGGAAGCTCGAGGAAAATATCCGATTAATTTTGAAGCACGAGTGGTATTTGATGGATTATTTTTCCACTCGGATTTCGGCCAAGCAGAGTGCAGTGAACAGCATCCGGATACATTTACACAGCCATACATTTACAACCCAATTTTTTGTTTATCTGTCACACAGAATATTAAACGTGAAATGCGTTGAAAGATGAGAAACATTTGAGAAGCTACTAGTGAATTTCCGTCGGAAATTTTTTAGAAATTTCCGAAATAAAACTGTTTGACAGCCTCAAATACTGCGCTCTGATTGGCTGAAATCCGAGTGAGAAAAATAATCCATGAAATTTCATTTTTTTCTAACAGTGTACCAAGGCGTGGGGCAATCGGTCCTTGGTGAAACTGGCTCTTATTTACGAAAACTGCTGATTTGGTATTAATGAAGAGTTTATTCCGATCAACCAGGCCCGGTTGCACCAAGCCCTGTTAAGAAAATCCTCCGTTAATCTGTCGATCAATTACCCGCTTAGCGATACAGACACCACCGCCCCTACGCATAAGGAAGCAACTTTGTTTGCGTAAAGTCCGTTTAACTGTAGATAAAATCTGCATAAAATCGGGGAAAGTTCGCATATTTTTTCTTTGTGGAATGTGAAAATGCACTGTTCAAGCACTCTTCATCACCGGTAAATTGGTCATCCTATTTTTCGTGTTTTTCGATAAAATTACACATTTCACTCAATTTTATTTGGATCATAATCTCACCGAATACCATTTCACTATGAACTTGGACCAGCTTCATTTAACGAGTTGTGGTCTCATTTCCATTTTTTCCCACTTTTCGAAGCTATCTATGTTGTATACGTAATAATTTAAACAATATAGGACATGAGTTATTATCCCTTTACTTAATCACAATTAAAGAAAACTTATGATTATCAACGGTATAAATGAAGTACTTCAATTAACACACAATTGGGAAAATATTTCAGGTTCATGTGTTGATCGAATTTCCGTGAGTGAGGACTCATATTATTTTCATTCTTTGTTGAATTTCTTATTCACACGATGGATAACTTAAAGACTTGTAATTTTATAGTGTCTAAGATCTCAGAATACTCAACCTTCATTAACATTCTTTTTATTCCTATTGTTGAATTTGTTATTCACATGACATATATCTTAAAGAATTGGAATTTGATAGTTTCTACGATCTCAGAATACTCAACCTTGAAGTGACCGAGAAACCGACTACCTCATTAATTCGCATGACTCCCTACTTTTAGTAAACAAATTAATAAATCAGTTCAGCGGAATCAAAACTTCATGTCTATTACGTTCGTATTCTATTCTCAAGCCATTTCTCAATGGAATCGATGGAACTGAAACAAAAAAATGCAGTCCACCAAATCGACTAACGCCGCTTGTTTTTTTCCCCCTCTTCACTACGATACTAGAGGACAATAGCATTGAGTATTCATCATCGCGTTTTTTCCACTGTTCAAAACTGCCGGAACAATATTTCCCACCGACTAGTCCCGCGTTTTTATTATTCTCCACTGGACGGGATGAATGTCCATCGATACCTCATTCGGATTTTCATTTTTTTCACTGCGTTGATAGGCAAAAATTTTCCTCGATAGGTCCTCCGTTGAATTCGAACAATGGTGTGTCCACTCTAAATGCTCAGTTATTTCGAATGTGGACGGTGAAATGGATTCGGAGGAAGGGATTTTCGTGCATCAGAAATTTCAAATTTCAAACTGTAGACTCTAAAAAAAGAATAAAAGTGGTTGAAGGTGACTTAAATCTTGAGATCTATTGATGGCTTCAGTCAAGGAGATAAGAAATGCCTCAATAAAGGAGGATTCAAATGCATCTACCCTGGAGGTACCGGTATCCGACAGTGTACGAGTATTCGACATTCGGAGTCCACTTTCCTAGATATTTCGCCATTTTTTGCTTCCGAATGGAAGCATTGTAATCCTTCGATTTTCACATTCTCTAATTATTACTGGAAATGATGTAGAATGGTCTGAAACGTAAAAATACGAAGTTTGGCGACCGTGTCTGGATGTGACCACGTCTACCGTCACATTCCCGATGGTCAATTTTTAGCAAATTGAGTAATTAAGTGGCTAAAGTAATTCGGAAAAAAATGAAATTTCTTCAGATTCTAGGTCATAACGAGGACTAACTCTGTGCAAAATTTCAGCTCGATCAATCTAATAGTTTTGGAGGAATGGCGATGCGTTGTTAAATCGTTTTCCGCCAATGTCTTCAAAACTAGTGGACCGATTTCGATTTTTGTTTTCAAAATAGTCGTTTCGATGCCTTTTATCTAAATCACTCAAAACATATATACCCGTTCATACAAAGTTTTCGAGATATACTCGTTTTTCCGTTTTTCCATAAAAACGTGCAAAAATCGAGATATCACCTTGAAATTTGGACAGAAAATATGTATATGTATGTAGTAACCATCTGAAATTTTTGCTGTTAGTGTTGTGAAGTTATAAACTTTTGTAATATTTCAGACCATTCGAAAGCCCGCCATCAATGTATTGATGGCCAAAAAAAAAGAGACATCACTCTGTGACATACTCACTGTCACATGGCGCGCTGTCATATGCTCGCTGTCCCCTGCTTGTTTTAAATTCTCAATTTTCAGTAAAATTCTGGAATTTTACCGAATTTTCAGTGAAACCTGAAATTTCATGATTTTTTTCCCCTAAATCGCATTCAGTGTCACTGTCCTAAAAATTAGTCGTCAACTCTCCATGAAATTTCATTTTTTTTTTTTTTTTTTTAACAGCCCGGTGGCCTGGCGTAGTGGTTAAGGCCGTTGCCTCACAACGGATAGGTTCCAGGTTCGATTCCTGGCCGGGTAGAATGGTGAGATCTAACCATTTTTAAAGTCTTGATCAATCGCCATATAGTCTCATCAGACTCGAAGCGATATAAAATAAGCATAAAAAAAAAAAATATTTCTAACAATGTATGATCCTAATCTTCTGTTCCTTCAAGTCGCCAATAGACTTACTGATTCAAGCAACCTTCAGTTACTTGAATCCAGAAAGTTTCTCCTGGTTGCAATATAAATGGCAGCAAGGGAGCTACATTGTGAGTAAGCAGAAGTTTTTGGAAGCTGACTTCCAAAACTCTCTAGTTGAGCACAAGAGCCACTCTAAAACCGCGTGTGTGAGCACGGAAAGAGGATCCTCGCTGCTGGGACGGCCATAAATCTCCCCGAAACAAATCGAGTGATTTACAGCTGGGGAATAAATTTTTGATACATTTTTTTGCATTCATTGTGTCATATAAACGATCCAGAACTCTAGCGCACGCTTCGAAAAGTTTTTTTTACAACCGCAGTATAAATTTATGCGTTTCCATTGGAAGCGTTACCGCTGTTGTAAACAGTTTTCTTCACGCAATGGCAAATATTGAAAATGTAGTTGAGGAGTTGAAGAGAAGGATCACTCTCACGCTTTTGAGACTGTTGAGTAGCTTGAGAATTATCTCTTAAAGTACAGCCGGTCAGCCGTAAATCGGATGAATCTTACTGAAAGCTTGAAACTTCTCATAGTTCTTTTGAATTACTTGGTTACAGCTTTAGATACTGACAATGGTGAAGTGTAGAGCGGTAAATACTAAAGATGATATTTTAACCAGGGGAGACTTCTAGACCACACTGGACAATGTTGTCACAACTCTGCTTTTCAATTGAAAACAGACATCATCTTTAGAGACATTCTGACATCTTTAGAGACAAATAGAACAATTCTGGATTCAGTGACAGAAAAATTCCTGAATCAAGTATACAATTTGACTATATTTTCATTTTTGTGAACTGACTAGAAAAATTCCATCAAAAAATCGTCTCATAACGAATAAGTACCTATTTTTAACCATCATAAATACCCTTGGAATTCTAACTGACACGAAAAACTTATCGCTTAGACCAACTCATCGCCTTGGAAATTAAGAAGGTCTTCATTGCGACTATTTTTGTTTCCACCTGATCTTCGAGAAGAATTCCGACGACACTGGGTGGCTACAAAAATATTATCCGATGTTATGTCTCAGCCAGAATCCCATATTATCCCGCGTAAAAGAATTCATCTCAATCCAAGGGAAAAGTGCAGAATCCTCAATGCATGAGGCACAGAGTGGTACATCGTCGTGATTTATTGGTAAATGTATTGCAATGCAATCTATATACACACCATTCCTTGACTTTCCTCCCCCGCCCTCTTTTCGACGCGCTCCCTTCTCTTCCTCAACGCAATTCCCCATTCGGTAACTCTCAGGGAGAGCCCGTGAGCTCTACTCTGCAAGTTTCGATCGCTGGTGTCCCAGTTTCTTCGGGCGCTGCCGCCCTTCCGTAACCTTCCAAAACACCGATGGAATTTAGTTTCATATACTAGTTGGAGAAACTGAAAGAAACCCACAATTTTATCCTGTTGAGATAGGGAACTGCTGTAAGACGTCGCTGAATAACTTAGGAATTTAAAAAAAAATGAAAAATTGAGCAAGTCTATATCACAGTTGATAATTTTCCGTGATAATTTTGATCTCATTTCAAGTTTATAGCTAACATTATCATCTCCATGGCTTGAAATCATTGTAGTGAAGGAGAATGAAATTGTCAATTGAGTGGTACATCATGTAAAAATTCCCAAAAATTATGATAGAATGATAAAAAAAATAGAAAAAATTCTGAACTTTTTCAAAGAGCGTTTTTAATTGAGATTCAGAATGAGTTGAAAAAAGTGGAAATTACAATTATCTGATTCGCTGTGGCAAATTATCTATTAGCTGTCATTTTCCATGGTGGATAACAAAACACTAACTCCTCATGGGAAGTGACAGCTAGGTATCTCAATTTTCAAAACAGTCGTATCCAGTCATCTGCCATTTTTACGTGATAAAAGTGTGATTAAAAAATTCTCCAAAATATTACAACTTTGTTCAAAGAGCCTTTTCCGTATTAAATGTCTCGATGCAGTGTGGGAAAAGATTTACGAAATCAATCTTCCCCCTGCATGGTATTGGGCGACAGGCCGCCATTTGTCACCGTAAATCAGATACATTTATCAATTTCTTGTTATTCAACTTATTCGGAATATAGATTAAAAATGCTCTTTGAAAAAATTAAGAACTTCTTCTATTTTTTTTTTGATTATTCATTCATAATTTTTTAAAACGTTTGCATGATGCAAGGACTCAATTGACACTTTCACCCAGCCAAATTTTGGAAATTTCTGGGAAATAGTAGATTACACGCCTTGGCCAGTAAAGTAAGGAATGCCTCAGATCACATGTTTGTTGACCTCGGCTTCGCCTCGGCCGACAATTACATGTGATCTGAGGCTTTCTTATTTACTGGCCGAGGTGTGTATACTATTTTTCTGCTCGACGTAGCCGGAAAGTGGCAACTTCGTTTAGCGCAGCGGCCAGGAAGTTGACGCTTTCCGGCCGGAGGGCAGAAAATATCTTATAAATACCGGAATAATTAGAGCCGTCCAAGGAACTTTTGAATGCCAGGATTGCAATTTTCCCTTGGTCGTCAACCTGCGCCCTTTTTTTCTGTACTAGCATTAGAATTATTCTAAAATTTTTCGTTCTGAGTATGAGAAGTATTTTTGTTGCCATTTAAAAAGTTCCAATAAACAAAACTGTGAACGCCATAAGCGCAATGCGAGTTGTCCTGCAGAATTCTCTCAAGAATCATGCTGTGAGATTCTTATTGGACAAGTCCATAAGACTCGATTATTTGCTAAATTACCTGACTTCAATCGAAAATAAAATCATTGTAATTAAAAATACCACATTGTCTTTATGATTTATTCACAGGCACGTAACAAACCTGCGGACGGAGTTGGTCACGTTAATCAGAAAGGTGGTTCTGGACAAAAAGCACCGCTGACCGGTGCTCAGAAGGTTGCGCCGGGGGCCAAGGGTTCTGGAAAGCCAGCTCAAAAGCCCAGTGCGCAAAAAGGACAGGTTAAGGTCACACCGAAAGCGGCTTCCGTCAAGACTGGAAAGAACAAGAAGAAGGGACAGAGGCAGCAATACGATCTGATAGTCACCATCAATTTGGTGAGTACCACAGATGTAATCATGGGAATGGGGTAGGGATGGAGGGAAGGAGGCGGTCATCACAATGATTAAAGGTTTTTGCGACAATGGAGAGGGTAAGAACGGAATTCTGTTGTCATTGAGGACCCGAAAGGCTTTCCGGAGTGTACGTGATTGTGTTGAGCAATATGGAAGTACCTAGTTGCCCTAGTATCAGTAAAAATTGCACAGGGCGAATAACTATTGGAAATGAGATAATTTAAATAACCAAACCGGTAAATAAGTAAAATAACTTTATGAATTAGACTAATACGCTCGGAAGACATCCGCTGTTTACCAATTCCTTCATTATTTTTATTTTCATCATTTTTTGGATTGTATTTAGAAATATTTTTCTGAAACCAACTCCGTGTTTGTTCTTAATTTCCAGACAATTTCAATTCTAAAAAAAAACAATAAAATACGCTAAAATCCTCCCAGAAAAAAATGTCATTACTTATGCGCAATGCAGGACATTCTTTACCATTTTTTTGTAAAATTTGGAAAAAACCTACTCTAAAAAAATGTTTGTTATAAACAATTGTTACTGGAATTCAATTTTTTTGTCTTGGAACTTGCAATTGTCCAATCTCTGTGTATCATTTTCATTTCGCTTTCAAAGAGGTTTCCCGCCAATGGCCATTATAATCTGGACCTCCAAAGATAATTGCACCATTAACAGAGATTTCACTTAAAAACTTTTACCATTTCATTATCAAAATTATTCGAAAGCAATTGAGCGTGAAAGTAATGATGAAAATTTTTCCATCGACTACCCATAAAACCAAAGATTCCATCAAAAGTTTCAGATACATAACAGTACCTCCAACTTTTCATCAGTCCCGACCCAAGAATCAGTATGACAAAAGAGAATTTTTTGAACAGCCAGAGTTGAAAAGCAATTTGTCGGGTTTCAAAGTCACAATGGTGCACTCCGACCTCGCCGAAGAGTTCCAGTTGGTTAGGGGATGTAGAACTGAGTGGGGAAAAAAAAGAATAGATTCCGGACGTGCACGAGATGACGAGTTCCAAGTCGCGTGAAGTGAGAGAGATACGAGAGTGTGGAGCACACTTACGTCGACGATGATCTAGAAATAGATTGTTCTCATTGCCAAATAAAAACAGACAGGTTGCGTTGAAAGCTGGCGACATCTTCCACAAATGTCACAGCCCTCAGTCGAGAAATTAGTTTCCTGTTTATGCTTGTGTCTTTTTCAATTTGACCTGGTATTTATCAGGGATTTTCAATGAGCAAATGGGAAAAGCTGATTCATTTTTGATTGGAGCATTGAGAGACAGGTCTTTAACACTTGGCCTCTGAATTTGAGTGGCTTACCACCCACGTATGCTGACATACCACCCGGTCATTCCCGTTTGTACGTAAATATCCTTTGGCGTATATCGCACTCAACATGTGCCGTGAATTCCACTATTCTCGATTAATTTCAAGTCTTGCCCTGGGGCCCTGCAGTGGACAAATTTGCACCGCGTTGACGTCCCTTAGTGTTGAGCTGTTTGGACTACAAATAGTCAGGATGTTTTTAGTTCTGCGAACAGTTCAGAATGAGATTTGGTCGAACGGTCTGCATCGATATTACTCAATTTTTTTGTTGAATGATTGTTATTTCACTGATTAATAATGCCGGGAGTTCAGTTCGCATACAAGAGAACTTTCGGGCTATTTTATATTCAAATTTACTACCTTGACTGTATGCAATTTCCAGGGGTTTTAGTTTGCAACCACGACCATTAATTAATTCGAAAATTGTGATTGGGTAGCTGCAAATGAATTTAAACCTCTTTCAATCAACTCATATATTAATATGGCTATTCAGGAAAATGTAGGGGACTGCCCATTCAACACCTACTTCCGTATGGTAAAATTTAATTATGATCATAATAAAGTAGTATAAACATAACTTAAATTTTGAAAATTGAAATCTGCAATAAATTCTAAACGAAAGTTAATATGAATAGAAACATTCTGGTTGAGTTTGTGCTCAATCGACAGTCTTGTATTGTTCATAATAATTAATCTAAAAGTATAACAATAAATAAAAAATACCGGGATAAACTGTCTCAGGACACGGAGAGAAATATTCAACAAAAATTACGTACCTTTTCCGTAATTCCAGAGCGAAATGTGGTTGTAGGAAATTTTACGAAATTGTCACGGAATTTTTCCAGAGCGTTCCGTAATGTTTATCTGAATCTCCTGTGAAAAATTACGATACCGTCACTTAAACTTTCTGAGTCGATTCCGTAATCGGTGAGCGAACTGTGAGTTCCGTAATTTTTACTGAGCACACGGAGAGAAATGTTGAGTAAAAATTACGGAACTCACAATTCGCTTACCGATTGCGGAATCGACTCAGAAAATTTAAGTGACGGTATCGTAATTTTTCACATGAGATTCAGACAAAAATTACGGAACGCCATGTGAAAAATTCCGTGACAGTTCCGTAAAATTTCCTACAACAACATTTCGCTCCGGAATCACGGAAAAGATACGTAATTTTTATTGAATATTTCTCTCCGTGCATTTATCAGTAATTGAAGTAGGAAGATTGACGATTATTTGGATAATCGGAACTTCCACATAAGAAATTGAGTATTAACTACTTAATTAATAGAAAAATTGATGCATCCCGACGCTAAGTACAATGCAGTACTAAACTCCAGAGATCTCTACTAAAAACTAGAAAATCTTTTTCTCTGTAAAAATTGGAGTCCTAACCGAAAATGGTACTTCCTTTAATTTTAGGGGAATCTTATTTGCCTGAAAACATGAAACCTAAATCCATCAAAATTAGTCTCAATTAACTTCGACATTTCCAAAAAATTCCGACAATGCATTCCATTTCAATCGTCCCCATTAATCCTCTCTGTCACGCAAAGTGGATTGACCTCCGCACTTCCGTATGTTGGCGCAAATTCATTTATCATCACAGCACGTGTTCCCAAACCCACTGTTGTCTTCTTACGAACCTGTCTCGGGACAAATTCCTCGATCGACCGACACATTGACAACTGGGGAGCATCTCCCTCGAAAGAACATCCGAAATGATCCGTGTATTGGTGGCATTGAGACGGGCAAAGACATACCCGACAGTTCCCGCTAACAACGTGGGAGTTTAAAAATGTCTCGAAGGTTGCCGCGGCTTGGCCGAAAGAGTCTTCTTCACGACCATTGGACCATACTGAATTCATCAGATAGACTCTGTACTTCCGCGCGTTATTACCAGTGCCATTGTTGAAGATAAATATAATGAGGACGACGGTGTTTGCTTTCATCTCTGCTACTGCTGATTGACAATTTCTCACGAGTAAATATCATCGTACGTGGAAAATTCTTCGACTCGATCCGTTCTGGCGCCATTTGTTGTTTGTTTGATCAGTGCGACGCAGTCGAGGCAAACAGATACTTTATTTATTCAAACCGTTGACGATAAATGAATTCCTTCAGCAAATAAATTCATTTTTCCTTGACGACGCTGAAGAACGAGAAGAAAAAGAAAAGAAGGAAAATTAATCAAATGTGGAATTATGAAACTCGGTCATCTGGAATGTGAACCGTGGAAGCGAATTATTGTTGATCATTTTCATTCCAACATTTTTCAACTCCATCAATCCACGGGTTGAGTGCGTATGATTGCCTGGAACAGCTGAAACCACTGCTGTCAGAAAGAAATTAACCAGCACCGCTCGAAACTTTTTGCGTTTCTGGACGAAATAGCCCGGGGGACTTTGGGAAATTCTGGCAACTAACTCGTTGGCTATAGCCGGCGACGGAGCCAGTAATAAATGTAGCGGACCATCTACACGAGTGAGGACGCTTGGGCTCGGGTTTGATGGTTACGTTAGTCACTTCCGTGTGATTCCAGTGGTTCAATTTACTCTGTTTGTGGATAAGAACTATTTAGACAATTGTGAGATCATTTTTTTGAACAATTGGGTCATGTCAAATGAGATGGACAGAGAGTAAACAAGTTAATGTACATCGATTCAACATTTGAAGGATTGAAGTGATAAAGCGTAATTATGACGTTATCGCTACTTATGGAATTATCTCGAAATCAAGTGGTTTCAGAGCAACATGTTACCTCTTTTGTAGCTGAGGAAATTCTCTAAAATAATGAACTCTTGAGATAATTCGATTTTAGTAGAGAGAACGAAACAATTTGACTTATTACGTTTTACTCTTTCAATACAATAACAGTTCTACTTAATAATTGGAAGTAATGGCGGATACTGAGAAGAACTACTCGGTGGAGTACGGAAGACTGAGGCGACTGACCAGCACAATCGACCCCCAGATTCGACAAATCAGCGTAAGTCTTCTGGTTTCATTCATCCTGATAGAATATCGATGACCGAGTCATAAACATTTCTCATCTCTTCTCCCTCTTTATAACCCTCAACTGTTGGTAGCCTGCCAATACAAACAAAACGTGAAAACAAAAAAAATATTACGATAGTCATGCATGTCTGCAGACTACCAGTGTCTGACATTCCGTTGACTCGTGGATTCCAGTGGATGTTACTATCCCCGGACGTTTTCACTGCAGAGAGACAGTTTCTCAGAATTTATACGACGGGTTTTTTCCCCCTTGGAAATGCTTAAAAAGCAACGCGACCCAGTTCCGACGCTGACCTCGTGTTGGTAGACGAGAGAGGCGGGAGATTTCGAAATATCGAACAGCGGACCTTCTCCACCACGACTGGACGCCCACGAAAATGTCGGGAAACAACAAAACTGCGTTGTTGATAAATATCAGAGTGGACAATGCGTCTCGAACATTTTCCCATTTACTTTTTTTACCCCTAATTTTTATAAATAATTACAGAACATGACAAAATATGTTTAACACACCCTTACCCCTCCATATGCATACATTATTTGAATGAAAAATAAAATTGCGAAATTTAATCGAAAAATTTTAACATTGTGACTTCGCGAGGGGGTGTAGGGGGATGCATAATAGAGGAGGGTTGAAAATTTTACTCAACAAGGGGAGGGGGTCGCGAAGTCTATCTGAGCCACCCCCATCCCTCCGTTCGCATGCGTTAATTAAATTTAAAAAAATCGAAAATTCAGACTTCGGGGGGAGGTGGAGGGGGAATGCATAATACGGGAGGGCTGAAAATTTTACTCAACAAGGGGGGAGGGTTGGGGAGTCTATCTGAGCCACCCCCATCCCTCCGTTCGCATGCGTTAATTAAATAAAAAAATAAAATTGTCAAATAAAAAAAATTTCGAAAATTCGGACTTCGGGAGGAGGTGGAGGGGAAATGCATAATTAGGGAGGTAAAATGAATAATTAGTCGTGCTGACGTAAAGGATTACTTGTGCTAAACACGTGGGTAAGGGTCCTTTATTTTAACTTCGGTGGTTAGAACCGTAAGTTGTGACTTTGCGTAGGCGCCAAGTCCGATTTCACAAGCCCACGTGCAGAATTACCCCTCGAACTGAAGGCGCGAGTGGTAATTCCGCACGTGGACATGACTCTTTTATTTTGTCTCTCCCGGTTAGAAATATACTATTTTCTACTCGATTCAAATAGGAAACGTGTGGTGCAATCAATCCGAATTTCCGACTCATTTTGAGTAATAAAAACGAAATTATCGGATATTTTCCGATAGCTTCTTTGTCTAGGAACGATTTTGTCAAATTTTGCTGAAAAATCCCTCGTGCTTTGCACTCGGAATTTTAAACCTGCAAAATTTGACACACTCGTTCCTAGGCAGGGAAGCTTGAGGAAAATATCCGATTAATTTTGAAGCACGCGTGGCATTTCACGGATTATTTTTCCACTCGGATTTCGGCCAAGCAGAGTGCAGTGAACAGCATCCCGATACATTTATACAGCCATACATTTACAACCCACTTTTTTGTTTATCTGTCACACAGAATATTAAAAGTGAAATGCGTCGAAAGAGAAACATTTGAAAAGCTACTAGTGAATTTCCGTCGGAAATCTTTTAGAAATTTCCGAAATAAAACTGTTTGACAGCCTCAAACACTGCGCTCTGATTGGCTGAAATCCGAAATAATTGAATTGAAAATTTCAACATTTTATTGATTTTTAGATTATTTGTACAGAAAATCAATGAAGTATTTGATTTTTCAAAGATAAGATTTCCTGAAACTTCCATGGAAATTAAACATAATAAAAATTTCCGGGATTTGACACGAAAAATTTAGACGAGAATTCTTCCCATCCAAATTTCAACGAATAGAATTCTACTATTCGACTGTTATTTTATATAGTCAACACGGTATTCAACTGATAATTTTTCATGTTGATATATATATTGAATAGTGCAATTCTCTTGGCCGAAATTTGGATGGAAAAATTCTCTTCCGAATACCACTCGAGCTTCAAAAATAATCAGGTATCTCTGTGAAGGTTCCCTGCATATAAATGAGCTCGTCAAGTTTTTCAGGAAAAATCCCTCGCGCCTCGCACTCATGATTTTTTAACCTGCAAAACTTGACTCCTTCGTTTGTTTGCAACGAACCTATCGGGAAATCCCTGATAATTTTGAAGCTGTTATGGGATTCTATACGAAATAGTATATTACAGGTCAAGCACCGTAAAAAGACTCGTTGACGAAATGAACTTTAGCCGCGCGAGCCGAAGGCGAGCGACGGTGACGCATATATGGCCCCGGTCATTTTTACACGGGAAGAGAGTAGTTATCAGGATCAAACTGTGTTAAGGGTCAAACGGGAGGGACGACCAAAGTGATCATGAGGGTCTAATGACCTAAAGGGGGGATCATACCACTTTTTTCAAGTAATGCAAATATACATCGATTTTTTTTTCACTTTTCCCATCGAAAAATCGTAATTTTTCATCTGTGATAATTCTCGAGTCCACCAACAATCCCCCAATATTAGTTGACATTCCATCACGCGGGGTTATGTTTAGAGAGAAAAGGGAACGCGGGCGATACAAATTCAAAACATTAAACACATATAAACTGATTAGTTATCAATTTTCATTCAGTAAAAATGAAAATTTCATTGAATTCGGGCGCAACGAGCGAGGTATCTTATTTGAAACCCGCTGATCCCTATTTTTCTCCTCTCTATGGGCGAGCGTAGTGGGGCATAGGGATTCCCGGAATTCCACTCTCCTACTGTCCCTAAGGTATCTTATACGCAGCCTCTAGTCCTATTAAAGAAAAACGACGTGCTACTGCGTTCCCTCATATGGTGGCCAATCCAAGATTAAGAATGGCTCCACATACGTTACTCTTTCATTTACGGTTATACACTCGTTATAAAGTAATAAAGCACCGCAGATAACATCGCCTCGAAATGCATTTTTTTACGTTCAAAGCAATAAAAAATAAATCGTAAACGAAATGTGCGTGAGGTGAGTGAGATAAGGGTGTCAGGCAGAGGTGTGAGTACAAAAACGTAGATATCCGGTTTTACGATGGCTGTGCACGCTCCCTGGCTCATCTGTCGATTACTCCTATTTATAATTTGTGGATATATGGATGGAGATGAGGAAAGAGACCATTTGGATGCAGGTTGCCGGAAGTGAAACGCGACCAAATAGTTTCACCCACAAATACACCCATCGTAGGAATGGCATCAATTATTCATTGGGAAATGCATATTTCAGGTGATTTCGTGTTTTTGCGGATTTCATAGAGGTGGAGCGTATGTGCTAGGCTGTGACTGAATGAGGAGGCAACGTATATCAGATTATTGAGCTTTTGCTGGACGGTCGATACTGAGAAGGGGAAGGGGGTAATATCCGTCTTTGATCATCAGTGGAGTCAGTAAATCAGCTCTTGGGGATTAGAAATTTGGAGTGCTGTGTACTCATGAATATTCACGTAGAGACTCGTTAATTTCAGTCGAATTTGTAGCTGAGTGATAAGAGGGATTAAATCCTGGAATTCTGTGTATACAGGATATTTCAAAAATATCCTTAAAACTTGCAGGCTTGAAGCAAAATAACAGAACATTTTTGGTTCATTTTGTGATAATGGAAAAATTTTAATGAATAATAATTTGCGCCATTTTTTTTTAATTTGAAAAAATTTGACATCTCATTTTGAAGTTTCTAAAACCCCTATCAATTAAAATATCCACCAAAAATATCATAAGTAGTTAGATTTTCAAACTTTTATTCCGAAACTTCGGGTCATGTACCGTGTATAAGTCGAATTTTCAGAAAAACATGACAACTTTGAGCTTGAATTTATAATAATTAAGGGTAACACTGAACATAGAAAATCTCACGGGACTTATTCAAGTACGGGAGGGTAGGGCAAAACGGACCACTGACAGAAAATTGATAATTTTCATTTTTGCTTCCGAATGGAAACAGAAACAAAAATTCAAAGTAATTTGTGGTTTAAGGAAATTAGCAAATCTAATCAATTGGCGGTTCAACGACACTTCTTTTCTATTAAACCCCTGTGACGATGACGATCCAAAATCTCACTTTTAATTCAACACATTCAATGTTCTTGATTGGAAGGAAAGAAAAAAAATACAAAAATTACCAATTTTCTGTCAGAGGTCAGTTTTGCCCTGCGGTCCGTTTTGCCGTACCCTCCCCTATACGATCCAGATTACTCTTCACTTTTTTCAGATTTTTCCTCGATGTTTCAAATTTATCATTCTGTCAATTTATACGGGTGCGGCGTGGCGCTTCGGTGCGACCAACGGAGTGTTAAATTTATTTTTGGAAACAATCTCAAACATGACAATTTATGATTTTTTTTCCTCAAAATAAAAACAATTGTTGGAGTTTACAGACAAATTCTGAGTTTATTATTTTGTATAGTCTAGAAAATTCTCTCCAAACAACATCTTTTGATCTTTTTGACTGAACGTCTCCATTCCATAAATGTCATTACAGAATGACATGTACTTCTATTTTGGACTCACTTTTTGTTATTTAATGTCTAGAATAATTCTTCCAACCAACACAAATGAATTTCCTAAAGGTTACTAGTGAATTGCGTTCGGTTCAACAGAAATCATCTCTTCCAATTAATCGACCGATTTGCCGGATGAATGGAGCTATTTATTTGGCTGAAGTAAATTTTCAGTCGCAACAGCCAAAAATATATCTCTCAGCTGTTTCCACTGATTCCGACATATCTCCTTTAATCTATCATTACAGAAATTACTCCATTCAATAAATTCAAAAATTATTGAGCATGACCAGCATTTAATGAATGAATTCAGTAATGTGACTCCTCTATTATCATTATCGCTGTGTGATAAGTTTCCTCGTTCGAATAGATGAACCGACTGAATTTTCGTAAAATGTCACATAGACGTGGAGACCTATATATCACTTAATTAACCATTCGTAAAAGTATTTGCCGTTGGCTACTGGCTCTACAATCCCAGAGTTGGGTATTCGGGTAAGCAAAGAAACTTTTAATGACCCAATTAGCTCTCGGTACGGACAGCTCGACTTTGTTGTCAGTGGAGCACGATTTAGCCTTCAACGAGAGCGCATCCCTAAACACCGAGTGACTTCAGTCCCTCTCGACTTAGCTAGGAATTCAAAGTTAATGTCTGTTAAATCCTCATCATTATTATTTACACTGAAACGCCAATTTATGCGATGCAAATGAGAAATTCATACCTCAACACTCGTAAATTAATATCTAATGACTTTTGCAATTTCATTTTTGTCTGTTTCAGTCGGAGTATGGACTCACGGAGGATCAGGTTGCAGGTGAGTAACAATTTTCGTAAAATTTCCCGTCACCATTTCATTAAGGATTTCAATTTTCCCTGATTACAACTGTGAAAAGTAATTAAAATGTTCATAAAGTAAAAGCGAATGGGCAACCGCACAGGGAGAAATGTATGTGTTGAAAGAGCCTGGTGAAACGTGCATGGCATTTCGCGGTTAGTGGCTGTGCTACATGGTCATTTACATACGTAAATATCCACAGTTCTTTTGACTGGTTCACGTGTGGCAAACCACCCCAAACTGCCTCATGTGGCACAGATTTTTCCCCTTCGAAAAAATCCCACAGCAATGTAAATGAAAACATTTAAGCTTCAGAGTTTAATGTGGAATCCGAAAATAAGACGGGTCCAATATCTGATTTAAATATCTCGCTGTAAATGGAGGTAGATTATGGATTTATTTAAACTCATGCGAAACTTTCATGTCTTTTTCTAAATGTATTTCGAAATGGGAAATGTAGAATTTCATGCACATGACTATAATCTTGATTCACGTTTTTCAGGATTATTCAAAATAGATTCGGCGTAGAGTACAGTGAAGAAATAATATTTTCAGCAGCCCAATATAGTTTATCGCAGACACGCGGATTTTTCTTTTTTTATTATAATTGCATTGAGAAAATCTCTCCGGGGATATTTTTAATGTTTTATATCAATTTTTTTCATTCGAAAACTGAAGCGATAATTTTTTCATTAAAAAAAAAACATTTTCATTTTCTTCATTTTTATTTCTTTTTTATTTTAAACAATTGAGTTGATGATTTTTTTATCAAAAAAATTTAATTAATTTTTTTTCCTTCATTCGTTTTTTTCTTCTGGTCAATTTTGTTCCAGTGTTTTAATTAAAAAATGAAGCTGAATGAAAAACTAATTTCGTTTTTGCTTCCGAATGGAAACTTTGTAATCGCTCAAAATTAAATTTCCCAATTTTTGTGTCAGGGTAACTAAATATGGTCTAAAAAGTGAATTCAATTCTATTCAATTCTTTATTTCCTTGATGTTACAAAAGTTTTTCTTTGTTTTACATCTACACATGCCTCCCTCCTTCTTCACCATAGAACTGAGTCTCCTCTCTCCTCCTCGGAATAACAATTTACTTTAGGAAATCCAGGCTCGGAAAATAATCAAGTGAGTACGAATATTCACTGCCAAATTCCCTTGAATTTTCAGGGAATTTCTATAAAATTCTTGGAATTCCATGATTTTTGAAGGAATTCTCTAAAAATTCCTAGGAATCTAGAATTCAAGGAGAGATTTCTCTGAATTTTCTCAATTTTCATCAATTTTAAAGAAATAAAGAATAATTAAACTGAAAATATTTAACAATAAGGGAGAATCGGGCAAAATGGGTCGTTTCGTGATCTTGTCTCTTAGTCAATATCTCCATTTATGAGTGAAGATATTGACAATTGGAAAAGATCTCAACACGTCTCATTTCGCCCGACCCTCCCCTATATTATAACAAGAGACAACGGCGGTGAGACAATAAATATAATTCACAGCCCCAAATGCAATAAGAATGAATGCGTTCCCAATGCTCAAACATATTCAAAGACTCATCCAATGATGAAAACATTTCTAGATATTGGTATTGTCAAAGAGAAGGATAAATTCCAAGCCATTGAGTAGCTTAAGCACTAGCTTCTTACATCGAGTACACCTCCTATTCGTCAATCTCCGTATCACTCGGTACGTCAACTCCAGAAAAAAAAAGTTCAATTGTGAATCTGTTTCGTGTCGCGACGTTCAGCGAATAAATTTCAACGATAGCAACTGTCCTCGGGAAAAAAAGCATATATCCTGCGATAATAAATTCTCTTCAACTTTGAAACATGAACTGGTGAGGCCTGTTCCAAGCCCTAGATGTTCATGAATATAGGTAACCGAATACGACGCAATTTATATGCATCAGTTTATTAAGAAGTTAGTTATCCTTGGCAGGAGATGATTAAAGTTTGACTGGAGAAACTAGGCCGTCTAGGGCCGCCTATTTGCTTTAAAATTACATATAAACACTGGTGGCACTAGGAATGAGAAATCAATCCCATTTTGGAAATTCCCTATTGGCGCTAGACCCTTCCAATACCCACTCGAGGCATCAACTTCCGGGGGATATTCGTAGAAATTCGATTTCAAGGGTTTATGAAGAGGGTCGAATCTCCCCGGCTGTTGTAAATCCCACTTGATACACAATTGGATACAACAGATACCAGGATGCGAGAATTTAGTATTGCAGAGCTCTTGGCAAACGGTAATTTTGCGGCAGGAAGCTATAAAGTCTTTTATGTTGCTTTGTTGTAACATGGGAGTGGGGTATACATAAAATTTCACCGTGTAAATTTTGCGATGCGCTTGGTATGGGGAGTGTGGCAGAAAGGTGGGGAATAATTGGTTGGAGCATTTAGACAAATAATCATGCTCGGGGATCTAGTATAATTCGAAGTGAAGGTTGTTAACTCGTGAATTATGGGTCATTTCAATGAATCCATAAAGAATGATTTGTTTGGATTGTTTCATGGAGTGTGCAGCTCAGTGACGAGTCAATAAGGGAGACGCGTTGAGTTGTGGAAAGCTGAGCAGTGATAAGTGTCGTTAGCCAAGGGCTGGGTGACCTGGAAAAAAATTCAAGGTTCAGAAAATTTGTTCGTTCTAAATCAGATGAGCAATTGATTTTTGAGTACATCATTATTTAAAAATCATTATGCGAATTGATTCGGAGAAAGTGATGTTATATTACTCATAGGGAGCAAAATTTTGATTTTCAGATACATCACGTATGAAAAAATTCAGTAGAACACCTTGGCGGATTCGTTGGAAGATTCTATTGGAATTCTCTGGAAATTCTATGAGCATTATATTAAAAATGTAGGGAATTCTCGTTGAAATTCTGTTTATTTTTTGCGCAGATTCTAGTAGATTTTTGATAGGAGGAAGTCAATAGATTTGGATTTTTCTATTTGAATTTTTCTCTTGAGATTTTTTCTATCAAAACAATTGGACAAGTTTTTCTGCTATATTTTGTTTTGTTTTGCATTACAGGATCAGAGTGAAATAGTATATTTCGCATCGAAAACCCCTGTGGCACTAGGCGCGAACGATATTTTTCCTTAACTATTAACGAATGAACATTTGGTGAGACCAAATAGACCCTCGTCTCCAATCCAATCCATTCGTTAACAATAACTAATCCTTTCTGTCAGAGCACAGATAATTTTAAAGAATGAACAAACATTTTTTCTTTTTTCACTTTTTTGACTCGATTGAATGCACGGCGAATAATTCCCCGAAGCGTGCTCAACTGAATAACGATACACAGGAGTCAAAAATCAGAAGAGTTTCAGTCAGTCGAATCGTCGAAATAACAAATCGTATAATTACATGTCCCATATACTTTTATAAAAACAGCGAAGTAGTTCATTGTGTTACAAGCGCGTAAATATGTCCTTCTCGATACGCACGCGAGTAGCGAAAATAATTTATCTTCGCACTGTCTGTAAACGGCATTTGGAGGACGCGAAGTGGTCATAAATAGTGTTTTATGGACAGTGTCACGATAAGAATTATTTCAGGTACTTAATCAAATAATTAATCTTAGTTAAAGGCCCGGGACAACTCAAAACGCATTATAACCATGAAAATTACTTATTTAATCGTTCCGCGGGACTTACAAATGGGAACATGTTGTACCCTCACTAATTGGATGGGTGACCACTGACTATATGAAAATAAATCGACGTTAAACTATTCACAATTGATGTTAATATTCGTTGACTGGCCGTTTTAATTCTTCGGCGGCGTATAACCAAAGGGGTGTAAGTGTCAAAAACCACCTTTTTGTAAAAGCCAATAGAGCGTATATTCAGTTTCAATGGTTTATCGACTTTTTGTCCGATTTCTGAACAAAAATGTACTAATAAATTGGCCCCCGGTGAAAAAAATTTTTTGTCAGTTTTCACTGTTTCCACATACTTTTGAGAATTCTGAATAGCCCGTCGCTTAAATAGTTGGAATCAACGTTCACCCGGCTGAAAAAATTGATTTTGGCGAAAGTCAACTTTCCCTCTGGAAAAACCGAAAATCTGACCCGTTGGCTCCGGGTGAAAATTTTTTTTTTCAGTTTTCACTGTTTCCACATACTTTTCAGAGTTCTGCATAGCCCGTCGCTTAAATAGTTGGAATTAACGTTTACCCGGCTAAAAAAATTGATTTTGGCGAAAGTCGACTTTCCCTCTGGAAAAACCGAAAATCTGACCCGTTGGCTCCGGGTGAAAAAATTTTTTTTTCAGTTTTCACTTTTTCCACATACTTTTGAGAGTTCTGCATAGCCCGTCGCTTAAATAGTTGGAATTAACGTTTACCCGGCTAAAAAAATCGATTTTGGCGAAAGTCGACTTTCCCCCTGGAAAAACTAAAAATCTGACCCTTTGGCTCCAGGTGAAAACATTTTTTTTTCAGTTTTCACTTTTTCCACATACTTTTGAGAGTTCTGAATAGCACTCGAACCATTGCCAAAATTGCACCGACAATTTTCTAATCCCAAGACCAGCGAGAGTGACAATTTTCTAGATACCTTGAGCAATAAAGATTTATAAGATCGTTTTTGGTACAATGGTGTCTCAAGTGCATCCTGGCCGTGTGCCCATGCTTGCTTGCATCGCTGTTGTATCATGCACCTCGGCATTACATGGAATGCTAGTACGTATGTGCTATACAAGTTGGTGATTAATAGGTAAAGGCAAAATCGCGAGCTAGAGTATTGCCGCCCTTCCCCGCATTTCTCCTTCCTCGTGAAAACGGTTATCGGTGCCAGACGAAATTGTTGGAGAGTTGCTTGGGATACTCATGTACAACGTCGCCAAACAGTCGCCTGATTCTTTTTATTCGTGTCCAACTCATTTTATTTATGATTTGGCCATACGTGAGAATTTATGGAATCACTCTCCACCCACCTACCTCATGAATATTTGGATGATGTGTGTATTTACAATTTATTTTATTATTGCAGAGTTCAAGGAGGCATTCATGCTATTTGACAAGGACGAGGATGGTATGATCACAATGGCTGAGCTCGGGGTTGTCATGCGATCACTCGGCCAGAGACCGTCAGGTAAGAAATTGTAATTCATCTCAATTTTAATGATTTTTTTTTGTGCTTTCTGGAGTGCAAGAAGTCGAGAGCGCTCGACGGTGAATGGAAAAATTACTTATGCTGTGAAGATGAAGGGTTCCTTTCCAGTAGTCGAGGGTTGAGGGTGTGGCGGAATTTTGCACTTGAGGAAATTATGGCTCTCCATTCTGTTGATGACTTCTCCCTGTCCATTTGCATCAATCTACGGGGAATATGAAAATCTCGTATTCTGTATTTAGTTCTGACTTTCATTTCCACTTGACGATGTCCTTAATCTTGCCCCTGGTATAATTATGAAATGCTCCAGAGTTAAATTGTAAAATGTTGGTAGAAGTTGAAAGATATTTGTCAAGAGCGACAATTTAATTGGAATGTAAAATATTTTCAAATGATTCAGAAACGGAACTTCGAGATATGGTTAACGAAGTGGATCAAGATGGGAATGGGACCATCGAGTTCAATGAGTTTCTTCAGATGATGTCGAAGAAAATGAAGGGAGCAGATGGGGAGGATGAACTCCGGGAAGCATTCAGGTGAGTATTTAGTTTTCAGTGAAGTTCAAGACCTTTCCTTTTCGACTTTTTTATTGTTCTTTCACTCGTCTGCAGAGTCTTCGATAAGAATAATGATGGATTGATTTCATCAATGGAATTGCGACATGTGATGACGAATCTCGGTGAAAAATTGTCGGAGGAGGAGGTTGATGATATGATTAAAGAAGCTGACCTTGATGGAGATGGAATGGTCAACTACGAAGGTAAGCTGCATCTATTCCGAGTAAATTTATTAATAGAGTTGATGAGAGCATTTCCTCTGATTCCAAAGGATTATTATTTTTTAAATTGAGTACTTCCTTAGAATTAAGGTATTTTATTCGAAGATGATAAAATAATGATAATAATTATTGAATTTGGTCCTTGTACATATATGGACTCTTATGGTGACAGTGATGAACACAGCACTACGTCATCATCTTTCATGATTAATCACATCGAAAGAGAATCTAGAAGAGTTAATTAGTTGAATAGTTAGAAGAGTTTAATAGAGTCGAATAGTTCATTATCTAAAAGCCAGTAGAAACATCCTGTGTGAATTGCAAACAATGTGGTAATGTATTTTCTATGTAATGAACTCCTCATTCCCCTATTCTTCTTCAATCAAAAATGTCACCTGCTACTAAGACTCAGTAACATTTTTATTCTTAATTTTACGGATTTTATCTCAACATTTCAGTGATGAAAATTCTTAACGCCAATTTTCTGAATGATTAATTCTAGTGAGTGTCACTAAAAAATTAGGCCCGGTTTATTCACCTTCCGTTAGCTTTAAAGTAGCTATTAACAATTGACAATTATCCTTTAGCTGTGGTATCTTCAAGCACTATTGGCGCTGCTGCGCCCATTGCAGTTTGAGAGTCAAACAAGGATAGCGCGCTACAAGGCACTTTGAAGTTAATCTTCTTTTAGCTAATGAAGCTTTACGCTAAAGGAGGTTGGAATTACAGATACATCCCTGAAAACTAAAAAATTTTTCTCGCGAACATTCCGTCATTGGATTTTGATGGAAAACATTGTATTTTCGTATTTCTCGATTTATAATGCTCATCGGAATCGTTGGAAATGATAATTCAATATTTCTAATACTTTTTATTCAGAGTTCGTGACAATCCTGACAGCCAAGAATTAGTTTATACGCCAGAAACGAAACCGCAACTCCAGGAAACCACGATAAACAACAATGAACTCTAATAATGAAGCAAAATGCATTACTCCAGGTATGCTTTGAGAGCAATCGACTCAGAAGTCCCTAAACCAAAAAAGAAACTACCATGAATGAGTGTGTCCCTACCACGACGAGACAACCAACTCAGCAAATCCTCGATTTATCAAAAAAACGTGATTAGTTTTCGACGTACTTTTCATCGTAATGGATCATTGCCTCCTCGAGTTAGGTATTCATGGAAGTTATTTACCGGTGCGAGCAGAACACGATGTATAACAAAAAATAACAGATGAGATTACGTTGACATCCACAAAGAACGTTCCTCAAATATCTGTTTAACTAAACCATGAAATCTACAAAATAACACGAGTTCCATACGAAAATGAACAAATTCACAAACTTTACGCTGTGCTATGTTGTAATAATGTACACATGCACTTCAGCGGTCTCAACAGATAAACATAAATTAACATGAAAACAGTTTCTACTTATTTTTTGAAACAAAGATAAGAAAAAAGAAGAAATTCATTTATATTCTAAGCTAGTTCACTAAATTTAAGAACAAGGTTGCTCCAGAAACAATCAACTGAGCTTCGGTTAGCGTGTACTTTTGTGAAATGTATGCTCCACAGTAAGAAAGGGGGAAAAATAAGTTGACATTGGAAGTCATCGATCAATTTCGAACGGCATCCAAGTTTAAGAATCGTTGAAAAAAGTGTTTGATAACGATTATTGAATTTAAAAAATTGATTACCTGCTAATTTTCATTGGTATACATATAACAATTTAGCCAAATTTGCTAGAGGCACTTCTCGGGATTTGAGATATTCAAATAGTGTAATAATAATTTTTATACATGAACAAACATAGAAGGCGAATATTTCGTCTCTATAAAACGTTACAAATTTCGCTAATGTTAAGAGTCTGCACAATGGCAATTGTTTCAATAGACTATCTAGGGGTGACTAAATTAGATGAGTCAACTGATTTAGAAACACAGGAGACATTCTCAAATCCTGAGAAATGATTTTCCGAGGATTCAGCATACAAACAAATCATTTCACACTCGGATTACATTCGTATGGAGGAAAATTTATTATCTTCGTCACTTCACACTCTAACAACTCTACCCGCCATTATATCGCGCACGCAATTAACCCGATTCTGGATGAATTAACCACTGAAGCAGAATAACCAATGGCGAAAAATAGAGGAAAAATAAACACTGGATACGGTATTGAGCATCAAGAATTGTTCACGCATTACGATTTGATATGAGAAAATATGCAAGTAGATGTGTAGGATGATTGATGGTATTATTGTACAATGTATAAGACATGGATATTTTTGTTGTTCCATATGAGAAAATAAATACGTTGAGGGTGCGAAATACAGAGAAATCAATTATTAATAGAACAAAACAGACTCAACGGATTTAATAGGATATACTGTTTCGATGAAACGTATAAGAAAGGATTGATGGGAAAAATGCCGTTGTTGTCATCGGTAACGTCGATTATTTAACAGAAGAGATAGACAATAATGTTACGTTCATTCATTCTGATGATTGCTTAAGAGAAATATATAATAGATATATTTACTAAATGAAATGGTATCATATTCATATTTTACATTATCATTGTGATGGAATGAGACTCAAGGTCGCTGAGAGATCCCGAGGGTAGCAAAGAGGTTATGAAATGTTAAATTATTGAAATGCTACATCGACGTTTCCGGTTATCTCTTCGGGATTTATATGTTAGATAAGTGTTCAATGATGTTCAGTAAGCGGGTAAGATATTTGAAGAATAGTATAAGGAAATATTGAAACGACATATTGACAAAGCAATACAAATGAAAAATATAATGTACCTCAAAAGACATTTCTGGAATATAAAAATAATTTTAAAAAAGGGATGTATTTTTTTTCAAGAGTCCAATGAGATCAATCAGAGATTTTAATGGAGTCGAAGGGGAGATAATCGCGATGAGCCAACTCAAATAGTAATTCATAACGTCCCAATGACAATATCTGACAGATTTAAACAAAAAATTACATCTATCCGAACGGGTTTATACCTGGACGGCCTAAGTTTATCGTTTCCATAAAAAAAAGAACGGTTGAGGTAATAGAAATAGCGGAAATTAATTGATTGCTTTGAAGTTGTTTTAAGATTAATTGAGTTGAAAAATTTTGATCTGTCCATTTTGTATTTATTTTGATAATTCGATATGCCTAAGTGAATATTTTCCTTGCTTGCAATGTTATTTATTGCCCAATTGGCCGGTGAAGAGGCCCACAAAGTGTTCACTGTTTTTTGTCAAACTTATTGAGAAAAAAAAAGTTTAATATGGCTGTCAATGTATTTTTTGCACGAAATTTGTAAAGAATAACATGATTTTTAATGAGATTGTAGAAAATATTACTTATCGAACACGTTGCACGATTCAATCTATGAATATTCTATTGAATTGATTTATTAATTGATATTCCGTCTACGTGTTCACGTCTTGAATTATTTACGAAAATATAAAAATATGGAAAGAATTATAAAACATAATTACTGTATATTTCTAAATGAAAAATCCGGCCGGCGTGACTATCCAATGTTTTATGAATCGATGTAATTATTTATAGTAATTGACCGTTTACCTCTGTATAATCTGACGATCTGATTCGGCACTCCTTCCACCCACTCCCTCATTACTTCAGAACTTCCATATATTCGGAGATATGATATTTTCATCACGGTCTAATAAAAATACATATTTTTATAGCTTTCAAAAACAATTCCACGCACGCCAATCTGTAATTCGTATTTAATGAAAATATATCATCCATTATTATCTGAAACAGAGGAATCATTGATATTGTTATATGTATGGCTATGAGTCGAAAATACAGGTCGTCCCAAACGTGAACATGAACAATGTCATTTGTGATTAGATTATATATCATCTACCATTTATTGTTATATTATGTACGATTAAGGTCTTCCTTTAATTCTTTAACGTTTTTCAATTTTTTACAACATTGCCACTCAATTGCTAATTACCCACAGCAAAATCTTCGATTTGAAAGAAGTTGAAGGGACGATTCCAGTTGAAAATAGCAAAGTGGGAATTCGTCGAGCTTCAAAATCTGAAACTTGAAGTTAAACTAGAGTTTTGTTAATTCTACTTTAGAGTTTTAGAGCCGATAACGTATTAAAACTAGTCATCTCGGGGGAAAAGGCAGGTCATTCGCAATTGAGCTAAAATGTTGATCTAAAGACTAAACTTCTATCCCAACATTGCGCGATATTATAAAGTAATGTATAAGTTGATTAAATAAATTAATTACTCCCCGGTAGACATACTATACGAAAATGCTCATGGCTTTTTTAAATACTCCGTCACTCAATCATTATGAGAAACAAACAAGAATTATTATACTTAAAATTGATAAATGAGAAAGAATAATTTAGCTGATATCAAATGCGTTCAGAAAACAATTGCAAGAGAAATAATCAAATGTCATACATTATATATGAAATATAAATATATACGATAGATATGAAAAGTAACTGAATTAACTTGAAAAAAATAACATTAGATGGTATCATTACTGTTAATAAATGTAATGTTATCGCAAAAAACCTACGGATCGTATCTCGTGCTAAATTGCTGAATGTTGAATTATAAAAAAAGGATGCAGAACATTTTTGCACTGAATTGTACACCTACAAATTTATCATTTATTAGGCTTCAAAAAGTGAGTTCGCGAAAATGAGATCCTGAAAGTTATACTTAACCGAAATAAAATCGTGTCAAAAATAGTGCAACAAGATAATGAGAAAAATATTACGGTTAATCGTTAGATGTTGAACGTTTTACTTGAACAAAAAAATGTAGCCGTTAATGTAGGTGACTCCATCGAACAAGCCTACCACAGTTTCGATTTGTTACTTGGAGTTTAAATCGGATAAGTGCTTGAAATTGACAACATTATTCATTTTACTGATTTATGTTGCGTTGTGTACTGTATCATGTTATGAAGAAAATTTACAAGCTGTTAAAAATGATGAGCAGGAAAAACCGATCGAGAACGGGGAAATATTATCAAGAGATTTTCCTTTCATTTAGTGTGTCATTAGGTTTTACAACTATTATTTAATATTTCTAAAATTATGGGAATGGCCTAAACAGCAGTAGAAGTATACGGATATACCTGGTTGAGGGACAGCAATGTTGGCGAAATATTATAATAAAAAAATGTCTTTCATTAATTTATTGAAAATAAAACACAAAATGAGATCGAGTACAAGAAAGATAAATGAAGGCCCCATTTGTGGTTCGTGGTAATATAAAAAATGACGGTGATATCGTGAATAAACATATGTTTATGTATATGAAGAAGTATATGTATATGACATCTATAATTACTGATAAGTGCAAAGAAAGGTAATGAGAGGAAACAATATCGTAAAGTTCTTGATCAATTTTTTTTCCAAACAAAAAAAAATTGAAAATGGAAACGAATGAGAACGATAAAAATTCATAATTTCGACGATTCATGGAGTTATTTTTCTAGACTAAAAATACTTGAATTCATTATTATTATAATGAAGTATGCTAAAAAGATATCAGGAAGCATTTTCCTCGTATAGTCTCAATGTGCAATATAACTGTTGATGGCTGAACTGTGAAAACGCAGCCTTGGATATTCGAAAGCTATATTTTCACTCTAGACTTTTTACAAGTGCTCATACACTTAATCTTCTCACTCTGCTATAATAACTATTATTGAAGAAACTGCTCGTCGAGATTAACCTGCTGTTTTTTCTCTTGATGAATCCCATGAGTTTTCAGGAATTATTAATGTACAAACTGCTGAGTTTCTCCATGATGCACACTGATTTCTTTGAAGCAATTTTCGGGAACAAGAGGAATCATTCATAAATATGTAATAAGTTGTAAAGATGCTCTCTCAGTGTAATGTGCAATGCAATGTATTGTAGTAAGCAGTGAAGTGGGTGGATACTTCGAAATCAGAATTTTCGAAGAAGGAAAACAATCTTGTAACAAAGAAGCGAACAAAGTTTCCAAATTGTCACCGAATAATTTTGTAAACATCTCTAGGACTAGTAGGTTCAGGGAAAAATACCAAAAGACCTTTTTTGTTATCCATCAAATTTCCGCCGAAAGAGGTCTTGTGACATTTTTCCGTAAATCTCTTCAAAGAAGAATTTAAAAATTCAATTAGAACTTTTTCTATTGTATCACTTCGCTACTGAACTTTACATGTGTAAGTATTGATTATTTTGCCTGATTATTGTGAAAAAACAGTTACTAAATGTTCGCCAACAAAGAGACATTGGAATAACTTCAAGTAAAGGTAAGAGTTTGTAATTGAAATGACTTTCTTTTTTTTCAACAAAACATTTTTTTCTTGATGAATTGACTAACACAAAACTATCCTACCTATTACATTTTTGGAGGGAATCGCGCACCTATGTATTAATCAAATTCTAAGACCACAGCTATTTTCTACGATTCAAGAATATCGTAAGAGGTCTGCTTCATTCATGTTCCGTAATGGTAGATGTGGCAAAAAATATTAATAAGAAGAGATGAGAGCTGAGACAAGAGTGTTGTATGTGTGATGTTACATGTATGTAAGTCATGTTATGTGTAATGTCATGTATCCGGAGATTAGACGAAAAAAAAACATTGATAAGGGGTATAAACAAAGAGTAAAATATTAACAAAATAAAAAAACAGAGATGGTGTGTCATTGGTGGAATGTATTAAATGTAATCGAGTTATCTTTAAAATACAGCCATTTTATAATGGACACAACATTCAATTATTGTTGTTATTTCTCTCCTATATTGAAAGGAAGATAAATAGTTGGGAACTTCGAGTGGATAATCACAATGTGCGTGAGAAACGCGGAACATTCGTGTTTCACGCAATTGATGAATGATTTTCTTTGTGTTCTAATTGATTTTTAGTTGCATACACGCAAGAAAATCTATTTTCCTCTTTTTCCACACGAATCTAACTTCGGAGAACGAATTGTATTGGTTGGAATGTTTCTTTTACTCGGATGTCGGCCGATTGAAGTGCAGCACTTTGAGGAACAAACTAATGCAGAACTAGGAGAAAATTCCCGAAATAAAACAGTTGACTAGCCTCGGAGACTGCGCTCTGATTGTCTAATATCTGAGAATAAGAAATATTTTGCTGAAACCACTCGGAAACCATTTACAATTTTACTCTACTCGAGAGACGCAACAAATTTATGGAATTAAAAATTTATGTATTCATGATTTATTGCGAATAAAGTAGAACGGATACTTAACTTTATTCTTTGGAGCGTAACGAACATTTAAAAAAAAGCTGAAATGGTATGAAAACTACGGCGCAAAGAGCATTTTGAGGGGTAAAGACAAGAAAAATGTGGCGGTTGTATATCGTAGAATAATAACTCGTGGTTTAGCAGAATAAACGTGTTGTATTTAGCACGTTAAATGTGTTTTCATCGAGTTTCAGAATCGGACTGAGATCGACTGATCTATTTGGTCGGGAGCACGCGGGATTAAATACCTTTTGTTACGGATACGGATAGAATGATGTTTGTCTCGAATACGACGATATCGAATATTCGAGACGCGTTATATGAATTGCGAAATAATAATTCGTGTGTGGCTCGCGCCACAAAAAAATGAAGTTTTTCGTGGTTATACGGGGCAAAATCAATCGGGTTGGCGATTTTCCCTAGTTATTCCCATATTCCGTCATATATCACAAACTGTTCAATGGGTTCAATGGGTCCCAATGCCCAGTGAAGACTTTGAAATTTCACCGACGTATCAAGAATGCCTACATAAAAAATGTTTAAATGATCAATAGATTTATTTGTGAAAAATTGCAGGAAAACATCGTCACATACACACATTCCGACGGACAGGGTTTGAGTTGCATTTTCGGACTTTTTGAAACTCAATGAGTTGATACAACACAACAAATCCAAAACTTAAATTTTAATTATTACAAAGCTTCCATTCGGAAGCAAAATGTTGTTTACATGCATAAATATACACATGCAAACATCTCTTGGAATACGTCATAGAATGATTCGAGAGGTCATGAAACAAAACACCTTTATTTTCGGAGTCATTACTATTCTACCCGATGGATTGGAAAGTCTGTAATTGAAAACACAATTTTAGACGGATTAGTTTTATTTCGATTGCTGGGTTCCATGAAAAAATCGTATGTACGACATAAATCACCAGGTTTGTATCATTCTTGAGAGGAATTTCGGTAATACTTCAGACAGTAGAATTATTTCTCCTCTGTAACCTCATCTGGCTTCGTTGCATAAAAAACAATAGAATACAATAATCAATTATGAATTCACATCCACTCGTACCGCAAATTCTGTCTTTATAAACGTAAAATTCTAGTTTTATATTAATTAGTATTGATTCTATACAGTTTTTTCCATATTCAAATGAGGAAAAGATTTATAAAATATCAATAGAACTCCAAGGCTATGTATAATTCAGCACCGAAGTGACAAAACATAACAGAACAAGTCGACTTCTCACATCTCGTCGGTAATGTAATCGTTTCGATAACGAGTGATTTTGGGATGAGAGGTCTTATCATCCTCTTAAGATGATTCGTATTCAGAAAAAAATGCTTCGGTGACGAAGAGTCTAAATTTGATGTGTAACGTTTTCCCACTTCACTACAAAATTGCAATGTAAAATTTTTCTTAAATTCACGCTTGTGCCTCAATTTACCATCCATTAAGGACGACTTACTCGTAAGGCTCTAAATTTTTCATTTTTATTTCATACATTACTTTTTATTCTGCTTTTTCTCAATCAACTATATTCACAAAATAATTGATCTGGAAGTTCGTGGGTTTTTTTTAATGTAAAAAAACCCTAATTTGCACTGATTAAAAAATTACTTCTGATTGACGCACCACAATTAGTCACAAATCTGTTCATCATTGATGATTTTTCTTCACGTAACACTTTTTAAAGTTCGTCTTTGAGCAGCGTATAACGGTTTTTACTCGGCGCAAGTTTCTTGAAAGTCGATTCTGGTGGTGTCGTTGGGGTTCTTGCTTGACCATCGATCTGGGGTGCTTCGCTGTTCGTGTCTGGACCGTAGTGGAACTCACGATGAAGTTTACCGGAGTACAGATCCTTCAAAAATTGCTTCAATTTTCCAGGAGTGAAAATGTCTTGGAAGTTAGAGAATAGATACATGTGTCGGAAACTGTCGATTGCAATTAGTGGTAAGTCTGATGCACTTTTTCCAAGGTGGTGGAGGGGGTGAGCGAACTTCAAACCGTCTGCTGTGAGGAAATTGACGTTTTCTGAAAGAATAAAAACAAGAGCAGAGATTCATTATTCGTTTTTCCTTATTGTTACAAGTGGCTCTGATTCACCTGCTCCTTTTTGTGATATAAATATTTTCGATTTTTTCCCTAGAAAAAACGTGGAATACCTCCGCGGCCGTTGTCGGTCCGCAAAACAACTATTTTTGTCATTGATTATTTCGGTAATATTCGGAGGACGTAAATCAGAATTGGAATATAAAGGGGAAAAATAAAGAAAATAACTTCACCGTAATAACTTCATTTGTGCCACGAATTTTGCAATGTCAAAAGCACATAAGTCCAACTCAGAGTATCAACGAATGTGAGTACAGTCTTCGCCTTCAGCTCGGCTTGTAAACATCACATTCTTCGAAAACGAAATTAGTGCCCTAGTACTTTAATGGACCATTTTTTCAACTTTAATTACGAGCCACTATGAACAAGAAAAAAATAAACCGGCTTGAAACTTTCTTTTTGAGTTTTCCATCCCAAAATACATAGATACTACATTTTTTAAGAAACTACATTTTTTGGAAAAGTTGAGAAAATTCTCGACAAAATCTACGGCTTCACATTTTTTTTGTTGCTTATAGTGACTCGTAAGTAAAATTTTAAAAGTATAGTTTTTAAAAGAACTAACAAATATCTTCAATATCTCCGTCAATAATTGAGTTACAGAGCTCCGATTGCGCTCATTTTTCTTGTTTTGGACCATACTTTTCAATAAAAAATAGACAACAAATTTGATAATTTGGAGGCAATTTTTCATATACAGAATTAGCGGATTCGCTCATGTAGATGTATTTAGTTTCAGTACTCCTTCACCGAAATCATTAAATGCAGTAGACAATTTGACTTACGTTTCTCATCAGTTAATGTAGTGGCAACAATGTCCTTGAAGTCCTTGACACTTGCAATGTCATCGGGTTTGTGGAAAAGAATTAGGAAGGGCAAGCCCTCCTCAGTCAACTCTTCAGCATTTTCGAAGGTAATTTCTCTAACAAGAGGAACACATTTCTCTTGAATCCAAATGTTCAATTCGTCGTAGTTCATCAAACTTCCTTTGTAGGTCTCGTCCTCATCGTTAGACAGAGCCTTGTCAGGCCTGAAGACGATTATGGGCTGTCCAGGAGGGTGCATCGCCTGGCTACTATCACTATCAAATAAATTACAATTTTTTTTTATTACAAATTACAAGTTAGTCATAAGAAGTTTAAAATTTCGATTTTCAACTGAAATGATAAAACATACAGAATTGTTTTTTTTAATTTACGAATCAAGAAAATATCTGTTAGAATAAGTTATTTAGGGCAGAATATGATGAAAACATTTTCTTGGTCGATTTCTTCAGATGACAATTTTTTTTCACCATTTCAAGGGCAACTGCATCATTAGATGTTGTAATTGACCAATTATGTTTTATCACTCCCATTCAATAGGTTTTCAATCCCAAGGGTAATTCATTAGTGAATCGAATTTTTAGTTTTTTTTTAACTGAACGGATCAAGAAAAAGGTTTCAACAATTAATATTTATGATAATATTTAGTTACTTACAATAGTTTAATAAGTTCTCCAATCTCACAGCCTTGATCAGAGCAAGTGCTTGTTCAATAATATTCATTTATTGTTACTGTTTAAATACATTCATCATTATTTTACTCTCAGGCCCAATTGCAGCAAAATCTTCCAATTTCATGCATCAAATTTATTCATTTTTTCGAGAAAAACGAAATATAAAATGTGACCGATGCAATTAATCATATACTTTTCATAGTGGAAATCTTTTTTAGCAACAGAGCCTGACTGTAAATAGAAAATAGACTGGAATGCAGTGTTGATCTTACCCAAAACCAACATGGAACTGACAGTCGTCCTTGAGATTCATCGCCACTCTGCGGAATGTCTGATACTCAGGAACTTCCTTCTTGTCAAAGTACCCAATGATCATTCTCTTCTTGTCATCGAGATTGCTGAGGTCCTTAAGCTCATGGAACTCTTTAATTGGATCCTCCAACTGTTTTGTGATAAAATTCACGAATGCCTCAGTTGATCTTTGGCCACGGTATTCTCGCTTAGCTGGCACTCCATTTCTTATGACTTTCAAGGTGGGATACTTTGAAATGTGGAATCTAGATGCCACGGAAGCTATGTAAAATTGATTTTTAATAATTAATCTTGAGAAAAAAAAACATTTCTTTGTGAAGGATTTCAGCGGTGGAAGAATATGGGAACGAATTGGGTAAAGCCGATCGTCTTCAATTGCACAGTTAAAGAGGTAACGGTACCCCTTGCATATTTGCATTGTTGAGTTATTCTCGAGTCCATAGCCATGATATTTAGGAAACCAAAAAACTTCAGATACTGCACAGTATAGTAATGGATGATTGAAATTTTTTGGTTTCCTAAAAAAAATAATTATGGACACGACGATGATTCTAAAATTCAAGACATGCAAGGAGTACCGTTACCCCTTGGTTTGGGTGAAATTTTCGGCTCACTTCTTGGAAGTTATTGTCTCATAATCAGTTTCACTGAAGTTTCAAGGATCTTCGTAATAAAAAATGTTCAACTTGATAGAAGAATCAGTGGAAACTATAAATTTCAGTTGAATTCTTCCATTAAAATTGATAGAAATCGGAAAAATTTTATTAAATACAGGGTGACGATAGCACCTTGCTTCCGAATTTCATGGGGGTTTAGAGTAGAAAACCAGGAATTTAAGAGTACGAAAAGTATTCAATTTTAATAATAAAATTTGAAGTAGCGACCGTTAGAATTTATCAATACTTCAGGCAATCACGTTGTAGTTGACTTCGACTGCCGCCACAATGGGAAACGGCAACGCAGCTGTCAATGAGAATTAATATGATACTTAATATCGCTCTTCATGTTAATAAAATTATCGTTTCGATAGCTGCAGCTGCAGCGAACATTGCTCAAATTATCGTGCATAATGTTTCTAAAAGAGCAATCACAGCAAATATCGCCATAATGGTTGGAACAATTACATTTTCAATCATGAGGGCATAGTGCACTGAGAGAAAAACGAACACGTTGTCAAACAAGTCTTGTTTGGACCAACAAAATCATTAGTTGAAAATTACCAAAAAAATAATTGTTTGGTTCGAATTTGACAGTCTCAAACATGAATTACTGCTATGCTTTCAACAAAAACAAAATATTTGGCTCAAGCGACGGATCATTCATACAAGACGGTGCCTTTTCAGGATTAAAATATCTTTTATAAAGGGAAATTTATCAGGAAATATTAAAGATTATTGCTCAGTTTTAAATAGTCCTGGAGGCTATTTAAAACTGAATGGCCATTCGAGATTATTTTAAATTATCAAAATAAAAAGAATCATTCAATCAACAACCGTTGGATTCTTCAATTAAGAACATTCGAAAAAGATGACGTTCCGTAGTATTGAACATCAATTCAACATTAAGGTCCGGTTACTCCAAGTTCTGTTAACCAAATGGACACTGGGCCCATATCGATCTGGGCATTAATCTACTTTTTCTACTGCTTAGAATAAATTTGAACCCTTTGAAGAGAGCACTCAGTACCACACGGATAAAAATTATGGACACAACTTTTTTCTATGATTTCAAGGGAAAGTTGTCTTGATTTGAGTAAAAATTTCACTTATTCTCAAGATTTTTTGCTCCCTCGATTTCAAACTAGAATTTTTATTTCTCGTACTTCTGATATATCAGACATCGTTAAATTTTATTCGTGCGACTACTGGATAGTTTCCTCTAATCCACAAAGTTTCGTACTGAAAGTGACCTCGGAGAAGAACCTCTAAAATTCTTATTTTAAAAAATATTCGTGAAACAATCTAAAATTTCATTCTGAATATTTCATCTTCAACCTCTTCCTCGCTGTGAATAATTCAAATAAATACTTACACTCTGCATCGCAGTCTACCTTTCCCATAACCACCTTATTAGCCTCGGGGAAGGCTTCTCTAATTTTATCAGCGGCTTCATCGAATACTGGTGCTAACATATTACTAAAGTGACACCATTCAGCATAAAAGTTTATAAATACTAATTCATTGGATGCTGAAAACAAAAAAAAAACAAGTGGGTAATGGCATTTTTTCATAAATGAGTATAATTATTGTTGCTAAGAATTTAGAGATTTGCTTCCGAATGGATTTTCTTTTTTTTTTCATTCTTTTTTCACTATTCTCTTCTATTTTTTTTCCGTAACTCAGCAACGAGCAGCCCCCATCATATTTTGATGGAATCAAGAGGGTGCTGTAATCAATTTTTTTAACTATGACTAATTCCATTTTGATGATAATTTTTTGAGTGATCGTTGAAGAAGAGATTTTTTAAATCGATTCGAAATATCAATTTTTTCAAATCTTTATAAAAAATTAAATTTTAATTGGTGCCAATGAATAGAGCTTATTAAAGTCTATATTCATGAAAAAATTCTGGAAATTCAATTGATCCCTTATAAGAAAATTAAGAGAAAAAAATGAAAAAAATCACATGTATACATACATAGAGACACCATTTAAAATCGGATATTCGGAATTTTCACACCGTATTTAGTTATCCTAAGATAAGAAATCGGAAGCTTAAATTTTCGCGATTACAAAGCTTCCATTCGGAAGCAAAAGCATTACCGCATTATGATTTCTGTCATTATTCCCATCGCAATTATATCTCTCTCTTTACCTAGTGTCATATCAATATTATCCTTTGTGAGTTTTGTCGCACCGGCATTCACATAACTCCGCGTCGTGGATACCTGAAACATGATAATGGTGTACGTGGTAGTGAGGAGGAAACGATTATTCTTATCATTGAGATTTTGAAAACAGCGACACCAACTGAACAAATACAAATTCCATATTTTTTCAGCTCGAGCCTGGTCGTGTGTTCACATGAATTAACAGCTATCAATATGGAAAATTTATAATTATAAAAGTGAAATCGCCACGTAAAGGCGTGGGTCAAATGTAAATATTTATTTTGCGAAATGAGGCACTATTTTATCTACTCAAAAAAAGTTAATCGATTGAGGAAGACTTTCTCGGAGCAAGTGTTTAATAGCAATTAAATATTGATCGAATAAAAATATTTGCCTTTTTTTGAGGTTAGATAATTGAAATGAGCGAGGTTATGTCAATTAGTTTTTAATTGCGAATGATAATTAACGAGTATTTGGTGGAGTTCTCGTCAATTTGAAAGCTCGAAAGGCTTTCAAAAATGAGAATGAGTGGCTGCACGTTTTTGTAAACGTGTCACAGAACCAATGTGACAGCTTGAACATCACCTCACGGAATTTCATCGAGCAGTTGCATTTGTATTATTAATTTATAACAAGACATACCATAGCGAGGGCGAAAATGACATATTTGAGGTGGAAGATATCACAGAAACTCGGCATCTTGTATACATTAATTCATCGACACTACAATAATACGAGAAATCAACATTCGGCACCGGAGGATACGTCAACTGCCATAAACTCTCCTATATTTACTGGAACGTTTGTGAAGGTCAATGCGACTGGAACGACTTCTGGTGAGTGAGCGGTTCTTACCGATCGAGAAATTTGCTGACGTTTCAATTTTCTGGGTTCTCGGTATTGACATTGGCCGTTAGGTGGCGGGACAGTTGGGTTTTCTGAGTCGATTTCAATGGCAATTTCATTTTCGAAAAAAAGAATTAGTTGAACGGCTTAAAGTAGCTCGACCCTTCGGCCGGGCTACGCTGTACTTTTGGATATTTTCAGTTTTTTAATTTTTCAACTAAATTGCATGGAAAAAATTTGAAAAAATTCATACCCAGTCAGTATTATCTAAATTAAATTTCGAAAAATATTGATATTTTTTCAAACATTTCCCTCTTAAATAAATAATAAGACTTGTTTGCAAAATGGGGGATTATTTTTTATGAGGTGTCGAAAAAAATTCTTGATTTTTTCACATCTAATGAAAAAAAATCAGATTTTAATCTTTGATTACAATGGAAATGTTGATTTTCAAATAAGACACTGGGTTAAATCCTGATTTTTAAACATTTCTTCTTTGAAAAACCAAAACGATAATTAAATTGAGAAAAAAATTAGAATTCCGAATCTAATCGAGTTCTCTGCAATTTTTCCGCAGTTTTCAATAATCTTCAAATTTACCGTAAGGGTAGAGCTACCTAGGGATTGAAAACAAGAATTACCCGAAATTTTCTTGTAGATGGTAGAAAATGGAAAATTTTGAGCGGTCATAAATAAAAATCGGCTGAATAGAACCCGAGTTATTGAAAAAAAAACAAAAAACAAAGAAAAAATCATATCCCCGAAGTGGGCTGTCGAAAAAATCTGAAAAAAATGGGGAGATCATTTTTCTAGCCCGCCAATCGTAGAAAAAATCGAGATCGATTTCCAAAAGGGTGAGGGTCAATCGTTGAATCATTTAGCATAGAATACCTCATATCTATAATATTTAGGAAAAATCCATCCTGACAGACAAATAAAATTCTCCCATTTCCATTTAGTGAATCGCAAGAAGTAATAGAGAATTCAACAGAAAAATTGTGCAATTGAAGAATTGTTCAGGTAGTCCATCGCCATAGAGACAAAAGGCTCTTCCCCTCTACAATAGTGAATTCATGGAGATAAAATATACAAATCAATTCTTCCAATTTGAAGTGTCAATTAGAATTGATTGCTTTGGAGAACTAAAGTTTTTGTTTTTCACTCCTGTCGATGGAGAACGTGTCAATAAATCACGTAAAGAAGATTAAAAATAAAAAAATACATAATGTCCATTGAATATGCCTCAGAAGCTTAAATATAAAGGGTTGTCGGTGCCAGAAGGATTAAAAACTTTACGCGGGGATCACCGAGGTGTAATAAAACAATCATACATCGGATAATCTCCGTGTAAAAGCCATTTATTGGCATCTGTTCGAGACAGTGTTGCACCAAAAGATTTTACCCGTAACATTGCGAAGGGGATGCTGAGCGTCCCCACCTCTGAACCTTTGCCGGACAAAATGGCCAAAATTTAGGTACACTTGTGCTTACTTCTCTCCATTGAAAGTTGAACACTATTTAATCCCTTCATTCAACTGCCACGACGGGATCACCAACCGGGTGTCTTGGACAATGTCATTTATGGCCTTAGAAGTCCTCGAGGTAAAATTCTAAAGGAGAATTCCGCTTGTAATCGGGAGATTAGTCGTAATTTACAGCAAAATCCAATTTTCACCGTGTTTATTTTGTGGATTTCTACATCTCCCAGATCTTTGACGCGTACCAGCATTGGCCATTTAAATGTCTGTCATTCCTCTCGATTTCTTTTCAACGGTGTGACTTGCACAGTTCTTTTTTTCTATTCAATCTAAAAAAGGGGAAAAATCTGGAGTGGATGAAAAAGATGAATTTAGGGAAATGGAAAAAGGAAAATTCTCTTCTCCGAATATCCAAGAGAGCTTTCCATTTGACAATTTCCCTTTTCGTTCTTTTTCTTTATTTAGTCAAATTTTTATTATGTCGAAATTTTCAACACAATAAAAATTTGTAACAGGTGATAAGGTAAAACTGAGGATGACAATGATGAATGAAATTTTCAGGTTGAAAATTTCATTCTCAAACATTACTAGTCAGTCTCAAACGTACTTCAGTCTCAAAGTCTTGTGCTATTTTCCTTAGATTCCGAGATATTGATTGAAAACTGGTCAAGAGTCAAACTTGACTTATCTCCTTTTACTACTTCGCTACTGAATTCAATGTGGTGTTTTCAATGGACGGTAAATACAGCAATGGGGGTGGAGCAAGAAGCTCTGGAGGTGTACCCATACAGGGTTAAATCTAAACAAATGGGATTGACTTCTGTCTTCATATAGCATAGCCATGTGAATCATAATTTTTGCTAATAAACTAGTAATACGCTTCCGAATGGTAATTTTGCACATCATTTTATTCTAGCGTATATCATTTATCGCTTTATATTATTTTGTTAAATTGAATTAAATTTTTTTTGTAATCAGTTGTGTTAGATTTATATATTATCTTGAAACTTCGATAAAATGGCATTAGGAAACCTTTTTTCATGCACAATTGAATGAATTTGGCCATATTTTGAACATATTTGCAGAGCACTGTAAAAACGGATTATTTTTACAGTGAAACCATCGAAAAGTTCATTTCCTGGGAAACCGATGAAAAATTATAAATTTGAAAAAAATCATCAAAAAATCAAATCAACAGATATAGCTGTCATTATTATTTAACCCCGCCAGTGTGGCATTGAATCTGATATTTCAAGCTATAATTGAATTCATTTGAAGCATGATATCCCAAAATATCCCTGGAATTGTGATTTTCAAAAATACAAAATTTTTAGAAATTTTTGTGTAAATCAAAATAAGGATTAGTGCTATCACCTTCATCTCCGAACTCAGTCAAAAGGGAATTTAAAGAAAAATCTTAAGCCATTTTTCAATGAATTCTGAACATTTTTCCTTTTAGTTATCGTAGGACAACCGATTTTATGAAAAATTAAAAAATTGAAAAAATTATGAAATGAATTGAATTTTAATTAGTGTCGATGAATGGGACTCAATAAAAACTACATTTGAGAAATAAAATGATTTAATTCGATGGATTCATTAGCTAACAATCGAAGAAAAACTTTATCACATCCATAGATCTACATACGTATGGATGCGGTCTAAAAATTGTATTTTCAGATTTTTTGGTTCAAAATAGGTTACTATACTACAAAAAATCCAAAACTTAACGTGCGAGTGGATTATCTTTCGAACGTGATTTTGGCTGTTTTTTAATTTTGATAATCTGAAATTATCTCCAATTGCTATTCAGTTTTACATAGCCCTGGAGTCTCCAAAAATTATGATTGTACGATCAAAAATAACGTTGAAAAAAAACTGAACATTTTCAAAGAGCGGTTTCAAATAATATTGGGAAAGAAACCCAATAAGGAGGAAATTGCAAATTAATAATTTGATGTATCTAATTAGGCTATTAGGTCGTCACTTGTCATAGTAGTCAATAGCTGTCAGATCGTTCGTTACCATGATAAATTATCCATTCATTATTTCGTCTCTATCGGCCTTATCTCTTAATCTTTATTTTTGATTGTACAATCATAATTTTTAGGAACTCCTGCGTGATGTAAAATCCAATGGAAATCGTGATATATTTTACATTATGAAGATGGAAAAACAATCGAGATATCGTTCGAAAGATAATTCACCTTAAATTTGAACATCAACAAAGCTTCGGAAGCAAAACTATAGTAATAGAAACCCAATGTAATATTGTGAATATCTTTAATTTTCGCTTAATCCGGAGCGATCACCTGTGTTGATAATAGTACAGCTGTATCTCCAATCAATCGTTTCACATTCAATTAATGAACCGGAATATCATTATCTATTGTTCATGGTCTCCCAGAGCAATCACGATTTTTCAACCAAGTGAATATAAATTCAATGTTTTGTCAGAAACATGTGGTTTCAAGAGCCACAAATTTCTTCACACGCAAGATCAAATTCCACCCATTCAACAGAATCAACACATCATTCTCACCATAACCAGCTGCATCTTCTCTAGTACAATAATTTCATTTTCTTTAACCAGTAAAATAGTAAAGTGATTTATATCCATTCGTAGAATTTATAAACGTCCAGTGAGCCACTAGATTTATTCCCCAACTACATAAATATTGTCGGCAGTGTGTTTGTCCTCAGTGAAAAACTCATTACAACATCTCCAACACATGGGTCACATACAGGAGGTTTTTCTCTGAACAGCTTTGTCAGAATCGTACAGGACCCGTATATAGAGCCCCGTCGGCATTTTTAACGTTTCGCCACAGGGGTCCAAACTTTGACCGTGCCGATGTCAATCCGTGGATTCATGAGCGATAGATTTCTCTGGGTTTCCGGTTTTTGTCGAGAGCAAAAAAAATGTATCTCCCAACGATGATTTCCTGTTGAAATGTTAACTCGCGGCGGATTAATTCCCCTCCCCACTTGTCTTCAGGTTCGATTACATTCTGTGGATTATGTTGGGAGAACATTTTTCCGGGGTGATTTCCATTCGCCACGGATCCTTCACGATGTAGGGGGGCCGTTTATATAGTTTTGAAGACTAGAACTTGGAAAAAAGTTATTGCTCTCCGGTGTTTGGTTGAATTTCGTGGGCTTTGACCCGGCCGCCTGTACACGGAAAATTTTTACATAAATATCATTTACGTCTGAAAAATTCCGAGTTTTCTTCCATAATTCTCAGCCCCGATGAACCAACCTTAGCCGTGGATAATTCGATAAATCTTGGAAGGCATAAAAAGTCAGGTGTAAAATACAGGGATTTCAGGGTTCGATGTTGTTAAATCAAACGTTTAGGGAATTCCTTTCAACGGAGAAAAGAAAATTTATAAATCGTAAAACGAGTGTGTGGGAGACAAGTTGTCGGGGAGCGAGGAGAGGGAATAAAATGGAGGAGTAAAAAATGGTGATTATGATGATCACTTGGACACTTGTTGGGTCAAGGAAACTCGGTCTCCGTTTGACACAGGACCGACCCGCACTGCTGGAGTCAAGTTGAACAAACGAGGCCGTTGAAAGATAAAACCACACAATGCGCCACGGGACTGCACAACTTCTCTCGTGATTTTGGTCTTCCTAGAAATATTCAGAGTCTTTTTCTGGATCGTTCGAATGTTTTTGTGGAGGAAAATTAGATCGATACGTGGATGGAAGAGAACGAAAATTCCGTCTCACTCGTATTGAAATATACTATTTCCTTTATAATACTATTAAAGCTTCAAAATGATTAAGGATGTACTTCATAATTTTCCTCTTCCCTTAATAATTTGGCCCTTTCGGCCAAAATTCACTTTTTTTTAATTTTTCGGGTAAATTATTGATCGGATTGACGCGAAATAATATTCCGTTTTTGTGTTTTATCATTATTGACTGACTAACGAAGTTTCATGATAGTGCAATTATTTTCCTGCATTTTTTCTAAAGTTTTGTGAATTTCCAAAAAGTTTTAGAAAAAACGCAGGAAAATGATTGCACGATCATGAAATTTCGTGAGTCATTAAGTAATGATAAAACGCAAAAACGGAATATCTTTTCACATCAATCCGATCAATAATTTAGCAGAACAATTCAAAAAACGTGAATTCAGGGTCACGAGGTTGTGATACATCCTTAAATACTTTCCGTGAGATTTTCTGTATAGGAACATTCCTGTGAAGTCCGGCAAATTCACATTGAATATGCGACAAACCTATCTGAAAATGTTCAGTCATTTCGAGTTTTTGTCGTATCATTATGATCGTTATTATCACCACGAGAAACAATCTGCACGTTTTTGCGTCATATAATTAATAGTCGAGAGTTATAAATTGCATAACGTAAGGAAAGATGGGGCAAAGTGGAACGTTCGTCAACGTCTTTAAATTCCAATATCTTTGTTTAGAAACAAAAATATGAAGAATTAAAGTTGATCACAAACATCTATTCTCCCATTTCTCTCATTCTCAAGAAAAATTCTCATGTAGCACCAGAAAAATTATCGTTCAGCATCAAAAAAATTATTGAGAGCAGCATAATATTTCTGATACTACACATGAATTTTTCTGCTGCTACACAACAATTTTTCCAAGTGGGCTCAGCACATGAATTGGTCTAGAAAAATTTTCTCCGTGTATGTATTTAATTTTCGCCCGAAGAAATGATGAAAAAATTATCAGTAGAAAACCGCATAGATGTCGAATGCCGCAATCCCATTGGCGGAAATTTGGGTAAGAAAAATAATCGTCAAAAATACGTATTTTCTAAAATTAATAAAAGATGCTTTTTTTCGAATTCAAACGGTTGCTGTTTCAACATTGATATTCCAAAGTATATTTTTGATACTCCTTGATGAACATGATCTCGTCAATTTTTTTGCATCCGTTGCATAAACTCCTTCATAAAAAATGCATGATCAAAGTGAAGTGACGAGAACATAGCAGATTCGTTAGTTTTATATCAAAAGACTTTACGATTCTACCTGGAACAACGTGGGATATCTTGAGGAAGCAATTATCCATTTTAATTTCACCACCGTGTTGGTTGACGTGGGACAGGGACTGTTTGATCAGTCCCGAATGCCAGTCCTCCTCGCGTGGTCGATATTCTCATCTCCCTTTTTTTGAAGTCCTTTTCACCCGAGCGAAATACCCACAACACGGTCGGTTCTTGGAGCCTGACACACAAATCATATCTTGGAGGCACTTCGGAGGCACGATCTCAGAATTTTTTTCCCCTTCTCACTCGTCTTCTCTTTCTCTCGTGCTCCTCCATCAAAACCCCTCGGCATCGGCGAGCGCCACCCTTACAACAAAAGCACAAGCCGCCTCAATTAAAACAAAAGCGAAAAGAGTGGTAATTAAACTTGGCGGGCAATGGAACCCCCAACTGTGATGCTCAATGCTTCATCGATGTTTTGGGGGGGAATAAAAAGAAACGTTTGAATATGGAAGATTTTTTTCCCCCAAAAGGTAACCTTTAGAGACCATTTGAGATGATTTCTTACGGCTATGAAAGATTTCAGCATTTTCATAAAGCACGTGAAATTTTGCTTAAATTATTTCTTATTGATATAGGGGAGGGTGGGACGATATGGACATTTGGGGTAAAATGGACCTTCAAAAAATGCGAAGAAAAACATTTTTTTTTAATTCAAATTTTTGAAAATTGTTGCATTGGACAATATGGACACCTGATAAATCCGTATACACTGTTAACAATTTTTGTCTGAAATTTCCGGTACAATTTTCGGAAATTTTTATCGAATTTAATTACCACTGAAATTTCGAGGAATTTCGTGATTGAAAATCAAGAATTTCGTGCAAAAATCAAAGAGAACTGTAAATTTCAGTTCCATCAGTATTTTTCCTGAAAATAAATAACCACAAAATTCCGGTAAATATACGCTAGCATTTTCAGGACAGTGACACTGATTTCACTGTAAATTCTATGTAATTTGGCATTGAATATTCAAAGCCAAACACAAACAATTCAAAAACACGATCATCGAATAGACCCCAGAATCTAACCAAATCCATTTAACAATAACTAATCCTTTCTATCGGTATTTTCTATACGAATTATTTCTATAGATAAATTTTTAGATAAACTTTTGTTTTCATACGAAAGATGTCTAAACGCTCCAGAGAAAAACGTAGAGAAATGTCGTAACTCCATACAAAATATCCGAATATCATATACGAAAATTCTATAGAAATTCTATACGCAATCCGTATAGAAAATTTCTATACGATTTTTTCATACGTGATAGCCTCCAACCAAATCCATTTGTTGATAATAACTAGTCCTATCCGCAGATAAATACTAATGTAATTTGAATAAATGAAGGGCAATTGACCCTTAAAAATTTAATAATTCAAGGCTTGGAGCAGGCCTTAGGTTCCATTTAGGTTACCATTTTGGGGCTGAATGAGGGCTGAACCAAGATCTGATCCCAGTATACGTGATACATTCCATATATTTGAGTCCGTGCATTGTATCTTTGGATAACAGTTCTCCGAATGCATCCTTCAATTTATGGAACTTATAGTTTATCTATAATTTAAATAATTTTTTCAAGGCTCGCCGAGGTGTCTCTAAGGTGCATTCTGTCCACTAAAATAACAGAAGAAATACTGACTTCAGAAATAAAGGTAGGGTCCAATCTCTTTTGACACGGTACTTTTCGAATACACTGTCGTGGTCTTCCTGCATAGGGGATTAAGAAGTCAGTCCCGGTTCATTCCCTTTTTCGTATTCCCGGGATTTTGCGGTGATTCTTCCGTCTGAATAATTTTTCTCAGCGGCATTCCCGGGTTTTTAATCCGTTAGTCGATCCAGTGTATTCTCTGAAGAATTGAGAGAGAGGACGAATGTTTGAATCCGTTGTGAAGGGAGAGAGTCAGCACTTGAAAAACATGCCTTTTTCTTGACCTCTGTGTTGACATAATCCAAAGAAGACGTTTCCAATGATCTTTATTAATGGTTGTGGTGTTTATTGTTCATCTAATCCACTAACTTGGAATTGTGTGGAAAAAATAAAAATAAGTGAAGAGTTGTCCATTTTCGTTCAAATCATTTTCTTGAGGAAAAAATATTAATAATGAAAATAAAATGAATGTATAATTTTATAAATTTTTACAAGATGTTAAACTTATGTTGAAAATTTATTCTATACTGAACAAGATCTCAAAACAATTTTTTTCATTGCAGCATTGAAACAAATTTCAAGTCAAATCCTTTTTGCTTCCAAGTGGAAGCACAGTAATTATTCAAGTTCAATTTTCTGATTTTTTGTGTTATATCAACCTATTATGCCAATTTTCAATTTTCTCCCGTGGAAGCAGCGGTAAAAAAATCCAAATCATTTTCTACCGAATTCGTACAATATTTTGACTCCAGAATTCAAGATTTTTCCAATTTTCAATTGGCCCATAATTGAATGGAAAGCAAAATATATGTTCGTTATACATTTCCACATTCATTGCGACCTTTGCGATAGCAGAGAAATATCTCCATCAGTAGTTAGTCCGCATTTGTGGGTAATTCCGCTCTGAGTTTGTGGATAATGCCTCCCAGAGTTTCTATAGGGCTGATAGACTCTGCAGCTAAAAGGCGGTCGAGTGACAGTTCGATTGTTTGGAGTAGTCGGTGGCCACTGGAACATCGCGTAAATTCCTGATAATTTATTATTATACACGTGAAGTTTTTCTCAAAATGGATTTTTCTCGAAATGGAGTTTTTCTCGAATGGACGTTCCCAAAGAGTGGAAACGAAGGACGAAAAAAGGAAAAATTATAATAGTTGGTCTGCATTGCTCAAAAAAGTCATCAAACCAAAGTGGGTAGTATATTGGACGCATGGCGGCCGGCCCATTCAAGTTTAAAGACCCATTAAATACAATTGAATCTGAAAAATTGATTAAGAAAATCTGCCCTCTTCACATCTTCGAGTAAACCCCTCGAAGAACCCATTCTAACCGTTTATGATTCCTTGTAGAGTGGGAGGCTAGAAAAAAGACTCATTTCCCTTAGGTGGGCGGTACATGCACCTCCTACCCGATCCAAAAAGTCCAAATATGCCATTTTTAGACCCTGTCCGTATGATGTGTGTGACAACTTGTTCTTTAATTCCTCGCTAATAAATCGATTAAAATCTCATCTATATATTACATTTTTTAAATTTATTTTCAATTGGTTGTCCCACCATTACTAAAAACAATGACCGAGTCCGAAGATGAAGGCGATAACTGTAATCGTTTTGATTTTTAGAGTACTTTTCAAAACTTTCGTATTTTTACAAAAATTATACTTCCGAGGATATCTTTGCATATGAAGCTCTAAATTTATTCAATGACAGCTGAAAATATTCAGCTGTCGGTGCGATATCGGTGCGATATCTATATTTGTTGGTTTGATTTTTATGATGATTTTTGTAAGTTTAGAATTTTTCATAAATTGTCCTGAAAGTATACTTTCTGATGGTTTATTCAAATATAATGTTTCAAATTCATTCATAATATAGATAGCTAATATAGATAGCATCATTCTTCCATTCAATCTATAAAAGAGTTTCGGAAATTATTCTCACAGAATTGAAAAATTTGTTGATTTTTCATATTTTGAAAAATTTACTTCCACTGATTATGTCAACAAAAAAAGAAAGGTTAAAATTGATTCAATTATCATAAAAGTGACTTCGACTTCACTTTCATCGAATAAATGCATGGTATAGATATCTATTATTTCATATTTGACATTTCATCAAACATTAACTCTTCGTTACTCGCGTGAAACTGCCCGACGTGATTACTCGCATCGCGGCACCGCATCGTAATGTAAATCTGGGCGCGCCGTTGCCACAATTCACCCGCACTTGCCACTTTCCGCTCTTCTAATCTCCCGACAGTCACAAGTGTGGCAACGCCGTGTGAAACATTTCCCCGACATGATCCGTCCCGTCACGGCGGCGTATTTTTTATTTCCAGTTAGAATAAAAAGGAATTTTCTCTAACCAGGGGCTTCGGCCGTGCTTGGAAATTGCTGAATATCCTTTTTAGATGAAATCAGTAACGCATGCAATTTTTTTCATATTTTTTAATGATTTTTTTTTAAAGTTACACTAAACAAATACAAAAAAAAAGAAATTTCATTGAATTAACAAAAATGACAAGTAACGATGGATTATATACTATAGAAGCAGATGATGTGCAAAATGGCCATTCAAGGCATACTGCAAATTTATTAGCAAAAAAAAACAAATCTATATTAATATAAAACCAATTTCCCATTTTTTATTTTCTTTGTTTACATTTCTCCGAAAATGAAAGAACGGTTTCTTTCATCCTCAAATACTTTCCCGCGATCTAAATTTCTTCGTAAGTAAAATCAATATTTATTCAACACAAATAACGAATTACCTGTATCACCCTAACCGTAATCCCTTCAAAACTGACCCAGCAGTCGAAAAACAATCGTGTGGTGTTACAAGCTACAAGGAGGTATTGGTTCATCATTGACTGTAGGTACCTAAGGTCACTAATCCGCTTAGTATTTCCCCCATACTGAAAACTGTAACTGGAAAAACGTAGCAATGAGCTATACCCCCCACCATCAACCTCCACCAATCAGCCGCATGCACCATGTTGCTCACGAGAAATCCAATTATACTTGTCCAGCACGTTGGGGCCACAAAACAGAGGTGACTTTGAAACAACCGCTACGACTCCGGTTTTATGGCTTTGCATTCTGTGTATAGAGTCACCCGAGGATTAGCTTGGATTATGTGACCATTTTTGTCAATGAATGTCACCATGGTAATTGCTTTGTACCTGAGTCGAGTTTATTGTTTTCCTTTTGGTGTATATGCCGGAAAACTGTCATCCTGGGAGAGTTATATATAGCGTCATAATATTTAGTTCATAGGCCCTGCAATCTGGGGTAAAAGCACGGGTATATAAAGATAATCTGGATTAACCTTTCCACGAAATGTTATAAATTTAGGTTTTTCACGTTTTCAGAATTGTTGAAGAATGGATGAGCCACCATATTATCGATTGAATTATATTGCAGGGTTGTACAGAAGGTTCAAGTAGCTTGAATAACAAAAATTTTCAGTAGAATTCTTCATTCAAGCGTTATGTGTCACAACAAAATATGATTTTTTTTTCAAATCTGAATTTGTAACGCATCTCACGCAACCAAGAATGAGCATGTATAGCCGTGTACATGTACGCGAATCAGCGCCACCTATTTGGGCTTGAGGGTCAAACTGAGGTGATGAGGTCGTGTATGTACACAACACATTCAAAGCAATAACTAGGCATAGAGAGTTGCGCTACAGGCCGTAGTGTGCGATTCGGCTCTCCCCGCTCCTGCGCCGGGAAAACGAGTAGAAACAATAATCAGATTAGAGCGTTAATGCGTTTTTTACCTAATTATGTGCGAACAAAAAAAAAATTCATTAAAAAATAAGAAAAAACGCATTCAGAATCACTAAATGGTATGCCGTAAAAATTCTGAATTTGTGATGCGTTTTTGGAGTTTTTACATCAAAAACTCATGAATTCAGGAATGGGCGATGTTTTGTCGATCAATCAAAAACATCGATGTGTTTCATTCGATGTTTTCAATGGCCGACTAATCGATTTTCGGTTCTTTTTTCCAAAAGACTTTCAAGACTTTCCGCCCTTGGGAGCAACTTTCCACCCTAGGGCGGAAAGTACTCACTTTCGGAGATTAGAACAGAGGAATGCAGTCCCCATCACTCCATCTAAAAATTTGGGCATTTATAAGTGTTATCAGCAAAATAAATTTAATGAATATCTGCCATTGATGGAGAATGAAACTTACCAGCAGATAATTCAAAAATAATTCAGTCGTTGGTTCTCCAGAATAAGAAGAAATTTTAACTCTGTTGNGGAGATTAGAACAGAGGAATGCAGTCCCCATCACTCCATCTAAAAATTTGGGCATTTATAAGTGTTATCAGCAAAATAAATTTACTGAATATCTACCATTGATGGAGAATGAAACTTACCAGCAGATAATTCAAAAATAATTCAGTCGTTGGTTCTCCAGAATAAGAAGAAATTTTAACTCTGTTGAATCAATTTTCTACGGACAAATGCTCTGTGCAAAACGCATTGCCTATGCAAGTTTCTGAACCATAAACATCTGGGATTCCAAGAAGAATTGATCCAGGGATCTCTGATACTTACCGTTGGTAGAAATGACGCGCTCGAAGATTCAAAAACAAAATTCACGGTCTCACTGGGAGCAACTACGAAAGATTACACTGATTACAAATGATTACAGTGATTACAAATGATTACAGTGATTACAAATGATTACAGTGATTACAAATGATTACAGTGATTACAAATGATTACAGTGATTACAAATGATTACAGTGATTACAAATGATTACAGTGATTACAAATGATTACAGTGATTACAAATGATTACAGTGATTACAAATGATTACAGTGATTACAAATGATTACCACTTGATTACCAAAACTTGATTACAAATATGATAATAATGTGATTTCAATGATTACATTGATTTCACTGGGATTACAATTGATTACATCAGCGAGTGACACCACGATTATGCCTGTGAATAGCACCTTGATTCTATATGCAATACAAGAGCGATTTCCCACTAGGTTTCCCACAACTGCATTGACTTTTTTCGCACTCAAAGAAGAAATTAAATGATGAAAACTGTTCCTCATTTTCATGGTATCAATGCATGCAAACTGATAATCATCACAGCATTTCCTTCTCGCTTCACGATTCTCCCACAGCGGAAATAATCACAACATCTAAATTCCCCCTAAACAAGAAATGCTCTGCGACCAAATGGAAATGTTTCGCCGCTACTTTGCAGTGTCAAAAAAGAAACATCAATTTCCTTTTCCGCTCTGTTAACTCAATTCCACAAAAAATCGCATGCTGAATGCACTGGTCATTTTACAATGCCTGGTTACTGCGAAAAATTCACTGACGAGTCCAATTGAATACTCCGCAACATCATGAGTGTTCTTTATCCTCGTAAGAATGAAAATTCTTTAAATACACAAAAGTCAGGTTGCGTAATGGAGCCACGTCACAATAAAGCCGGCGGCGCTTTGATTTCGAGATTCTCACGGCTACCACGGTGCACCCCCGTTGGCTTTTTTTCCTTTCCACAATCTTTTTTTTTATTTCGCCCCCAGCGCAACAGGTCGCACTGTGACGTGAGGCCTTTTCTGTATACGTCGGGATGTTGGTTTCTTTTTTGGGACTTGTCCGTCTGACCCTAAAGATGACTTCTCGGTTTTTTTTTTATGGGAAGAGTGTACAACACGCAAATTTATTGCTTTTTAGGGTTTGTGGATGTATCAATAAATATATATATTTTTCAGCCGATAACAAAAAAAATTCCTTCAATTCAAAAAATTATAATTTACGGCTAAAATGAATGTAACCAAGTATTGTAAATCATAAAATTCGAAACATTCAAATGTTTTTTCGAACATTAAACACAAAATGAGCGGCTGAATGATATTTGTGTCATATTTTTTGATGATAGTTTCAAGTTTGTTGTGAATTGATAAAACGAGATGACTGCATTGTTTTTCAAAAGTGAGTTTTTTTTATAAATCCGCAACAAAAACCAATGTCTGAATTTCACACACCATTTGTGGACATTTTTCAGTCACTAGAAAACGCCTGAATAACATGAACATTTGTCTGAATTCAGAATTCAAACGAACATGTGCCTAAACATCTCAATTCATGTTTGAAATTCAGACAAATTGTCATTTTAATCAGACGTTCTTAGTGTCTGAAAAATGTCTACAAAAGGGGTGTGAAATTCAGACATTCGTTTTTGCTGTGTCGCTTCCCATCAGTTTGCGGATACGATTTGACCAAAAAACTAAATTTTCGAAAAAAAATGTACTTACCCTGGTTTAAATGTATGTCATCCAAGATATTTTAATTTTCTACGGGTAAACTTCCTGGGTGCTCCTCCTACAGGTACACTTGGATGGTTCATTACCCCACCTCTATTATTACGTTTACCGCCCATTAGAAACGGAACAACGAAGTGTTACAGTTTTAAAATATGACCCGATTCATGCCCGTAGGATTGGAATTTGTGTGGATGAATCGAAAAAAAATAAAAACAATTGAAGAAATAGCTTCTTAGTTTTTTTTCAATTTATTTTTAAAAATTGTACCGTATTTTTACGTATGAGCTCCATACTCCGGAATGAAGCACAGCGAGTGCAACAATACCAACAATTGGGAGGAGAATCTAAACCTAATTCAGGACTGAGAATTCCATTCGGCAGACATCGGCATAATCATAAATTTTAAATACAGTTAAATTTTGAGTAAGCCGATTGTTAATATTACTCAACAATTTTTAATTATAATAGCACCTTTTTTGTGTACGACGTACTGAGTCAGTAAGGTCACCGTGTTTTTCAGCAACCAAAAAAATTTTTGTAGTGTAAGTCAATTTTTTGTTCAGTTACTAGAGCAAGTGACAACTGACAATGGCGTTGTCATTTGGTTTACCGACTGAACAAAAAATCGAGAAACACTAAAAAATTCTTTTCGACTGCGAAGAACTGCCGCAAGCGTTACTGGCTCAGTAAGTGGTGCAAGAACAACATTAATCATCAATTAAATACTCAAAGTTCTAATTATTTTATCAAACAATAATTGAGTTCGGAAGATTGACCATTATTTGGCTAATCGACAATCCTTTTTATGAAATTTCGAATTATTTACTCAATACTCAATTGAAAATTTAAATTATCAATTCAGTAGCGAAGTGGTAAAACGGTACAAGTCAATTTTGACAATTGACCAGTTTTTAATGAATATCTCGGAAGCTAAGGGAGATAGCAAAATTTTTCTTATAACCTTTTTTGTAGAGCCGATTGAGAGCTACAGCAAATGTAATTACGAAAATTTCGCTATTTCCCTTACATTCGGAAATATTCCTCAAAAACCCAACTAGATAAGTCGACTTGAACCGTTTTACTACTTCGCTACTGAATTAGTTTATTATTTTTTAAATTTCAATGAAAATTAGTGAATCTTAATTATTATAAGGTGCAACTTCTCATAATATTACTAATCTAATGAATGATGCCGATCCTCGCTACTGGGCCAATAGTACGGAGAAATCTGTGCAGAAAATTACTGAATTAGATACACGCTGCGGGGTATCTTTACTAATAAAAACGACGATCGAGAGAAAATACAGTGGGGTAATCAGTAACCCCAGTGTACACTGTTGGAATTTTTTTGAAATTTCATGGAAGATATTATAGTAAATCTCATGAGAGTGCTATTGACATGAGTTTTCAGCGGCAGTGAGATAGATATTTCACAACTTGATTGAATTTTCAGTGAAACATGAATATTTAGAAACAAAATGACATGAATTATCAATTTTTCCCAGAATTTTCCTGATTTTTCTGAATTTTCAAAGAATAATTGAACGGAAAAATCAAGCATTTTATTGATTTCCAGATCATTTGATTTTTCAATGACAAGATTTCCTGAAATTTATATAATGACCTAAATATAAGGACATCTTGGAACAAAATTGTAGTAGGGTTTTTTGCTAGTAACTTACTATTTCCAAAAATAATCATGAATGTCTATTCTTAACTGAAGATTATGTGTATAATTATATATATCCAAGTAACATCATGAGACCTCTCATTTCCCATTTAATTTCTAACAAAAATAAACCTCCAAAGTAAGCAAACGATGATTAATGCTTTATAATGAATCAATTTCACAGGTACCAAAAATAACTTTTATCCAGCATCAAGGCATCGATTTGCTCCATTGTCTCGCGATTGCAACGGTTGATGGCTCTCCCATTGTTCAAGAAACGATGGGTAATAAATGAAGTCTCCGCCATTCAGCGAAGAAACTCCAGCCACACGTGCCCCACTGACTCTACATTAAATGTGCAGTACAAACCAATAAGACAGTAGGGTCTCCATCGTTCTCTTTTTTTTCTTCCATCCTCTTGTTTTTCTCTGGCTTTCAGGGAGTCTGTGATTAATGAATTCCGTGGGTCGTTGCGTTCGTCTGGCCGGCACTTGGTTTGTTTAAGGCATGTTCAAACCCAAAGGGAATCATTTGCCTACAAATGGTGCGAGGATGCAGAGAGATGCTCTGGTCATCGTGATCGATTGCTATCTTAGATGATCGAGGATGTGTCGTATTTTCTCACAAAAAACATCCGATTTTCTTGTTTTCTTGAGTATGGATGAGTCGTTAAATTGAAAACAAAAGCTAACAATATAACCATTAATTTCATTTTTTTTTCTCATTAATTTTAGCTCAATTTACACGGTGAATAATTTTTCACGGAGAGATATATTCAATAAAAATTACGTATCTTCTCCGTAATTCCGGGGCGAGGTGGGATTTTAGGAAATTTTACGGAACTGTCACGTAATTTTTACCTAAAACCACGCAATTTTTCCAGAGCGTTTCGTAATTTTTACTGAACATTTCTCTCCGTGTACACACACGCACAAGCAAGATCTAAAAATTACATTTTCGGACCTTGTGGATCATCTGGATAATATAACACAAAAAATCCAAAACCTAAATTGGAATGATTACAAAACTTCCATTTGAAATTCAATAAATGTGTCTAAAATTTGGTTTGCATTATAAATTTTTCAAGCAATAACTTACAGTTGTAATTAATCCCTCTCTTCCCACTTACATAATCCCTTGTTTACATTACGATAATCTTAAACCGATTATCGTTCCACTTGCGAAAATATTACACTGGAGATACTCATATAATCGTCCCCACCACACCTTCTGGTTGGAGGCACATGGATAATCTTCTTTTCTTCGCGTCTAATCGGCTCGAATAAACGCCCTAAACCGTCCTTCTTTTACGTATTCTCTTTTTCCTTTCTTCAGGAGGTTTTTTTGGGATTCTCCGTTGCGTATTACATGAGAGCGTGTGAAAACTGCGAGGATACGGTCCATTAGCTCTCAAGAAAACTCATGTCTATTGTTGGGGGAGGACTATTGTCAGGTTACTTGCTCTTGATCTGTTGGCTTCCTTCTCCGGGAGCTTCTTTCTGACGTCGTCATCTTGGGGCTGCGAGCAAGGTTCATTTTATTTCATTCGCCTATTTCTCCTCCATAACCATATTCAGAACGAATAAATTAATTATATTAGGAGTGTTATTCGACTGTTTGCGATTCATGATCAAGATTTCAGTAGCGAAGTGGTCGAACGGTTTAAGCCGACTCAGCTCTTAGCTGAGTTTTCGAGGAATATCTCAAAATCTAAGGAAGATAGCGAAATTTTCGTGTATATCTTTTTTGAAGCACTTAATGTGCTCTATCGAAAAGGTCATAACACAAATTTTGCTATCTGCCTTAGATTGCGAGATATTCATTGAAAACTCATGAGTAGTCAAAATCGACTTAAACCGTTTGAACACTTCGCTATTGATTTATTGTTCGGCCTTGCGGTCTCGTGAAGTTATTGAATCAAATTAAAATTTTGCTGTCAAAGAAGCCAACGAGAATTAGAATTTAGAGAGAAAAAATTTCCGCTTCACCCAGCCGGGAATCGAACCCGGGTCTCCCAGATACGCGCCGGGCACTCTTACCGACTAAGCTACCGGGAACTAAACGTTTCGACCTAGGTATGGGTCTTCTTTATAACTAATTTATTGCAAGTACACGGAGAGAAATATTCAGTAAAAATTACGGAACAATTCACGTAATTCGCAATTGGGAATAGTTTTCTGGCAATTTTTATAGGAATGGAAGAGAAGCAATCTGAAACGTTCCGTGAATTTTCAGGTTCATTACCGAACGACGTACGAAATTGTCACGTAATTTTTCCCAAAAAAGTAAAATCTTACAGAAACTTCCCGACTTATTATGCCTCCAAAATCAAAAATTTTTGAACGTTCAACAATTTGTATGAAGCTGATGAGTTATTTCTACGTTCCGTTCCGTAAAATTTCTCAATCGTTGGGGAAAAATTACGAAACCACTTGTTGGCCCCACAGTGGTGAGTCATCAGACGAGTGGTTAATTTTTGCGCAACAAATCGTAGAATTTACGTGGCGATTCGTACGATTTCAGTTACACGACGACGACGAGTGTTCCGGTTCACACTTTTTATTGAATTTCACTTCGCTCGCGGATTACGTTTCGAAACGTAATTTTTACGTCTTTTTCTGGAAATTTTGATTGAATTTTTTCTCGGTGTACATTGTCATAGTTGAATAAGCTCTCCGCCAGAATTTCCAGCCACAATGGAGGTTGTTTCCCTCACTGCCTCTCGTGTGGTATAAAACATTTCGTTGAGACTGATCAACTTTCCTAAACCGAATTCACTAGTAAACGGGGTGTTGATGCCATTATGTTACCACGAGTGTAAATTAGCCCTGAAGAGGACCTGCACTTGGGTCAAAATGTTGGCTTTTTTGACAGCAAAAATTTTAATTTGATTCAATAACTTCATGAGACCGCAAGGCCGAACAATAAATCTTGATCACGAATAAATTAATTTCGAGTTGTATTTTTATTCCGAGTTTTCATCTTTCCTTGGACTTCTGTGTCAAATATTCAGGAGCAGGTGGAACATTTTGGGGATATCCCAGTGGATCTCGGCACATGAAGCCCCCAAGACCCACATAAAGTGGAAGACCTTCTCGTGGTCTGCGGTATTTCTCGTCATTTCCAACAAACTATAAAACTCGCTGAGTTACGAGTTACTCGGAGGCTATAGTTTTTTGGAAATGGCTTTTTCGAACTAGAAAATTATATTTATATGTTTTGAGTCAATTCACAAAGGGCTCGCCGCACAGATCCCCTTTCATCGAGGTACTTCGAGTTGAAATTACAACATATTTTATTCATTAATGTATTTGAAGTGGGAGTTTGAGAGCCAGTAGTTAAAGTGAACTGGTTGAAAAAATATCATCATACTGATTGTTTTAGGAAATATCTGTAAAACTAGTCGATTTATTACGAGGAAAGTTTTTAGTGCCCTTCACGTAGATCATAAAATTTTACATAAAAAGCTTCTCTGATGGATTTTCTCAAACTTTTTTCTGACGATTGAATTCAGTTTGGAATGATTCCATGTGAATGGTCAGTTGAAACTTTCTTGAACGTAATGTACCGATATTAGTTTACTAAGGGGAGTGGTGACCAAGAGGGAAATCCCTCGGAAAGACTGATGGTTGAAACTCGGAAAGTAAACATGGGCAGAAACAGCATTCGTAAAAACAGAAAGGTGTACCCTAATGGGTGCACTGAGAAAAAAAAAGTTTATTGATAAGTACGTCTTTACTTGTATCAAGAAAATCATGGCTCGAAAAGTGACAAGAAGAAAATATCGTACACTGAGAAAGAAAAAACTGATGTCGTCAAGAGATTTTGTACTCCTTCCAGAGACGACGATAATTTGTTTATGACAAGAAAGGGATTTTTCAAGCCAAGTCTAGTTGAATCAATTCATTCAAAAGGTTTTAAGTCTCAACTACAATAGTATATTATGCATCAAGGGCGAAAAGTTATGTTTTCCCGCCCGAGGTGCACATGCTATTTTCGTATATGAAAGTTCGTATTTTGCTCTTTGATGAGCGAGAGCAAAGTACGAACTTTTTGTGCAGGCGTTTAAAAAAATATTTTAATACGAAAATCGCTTCACTTGGTTCGAGAAGTCTTTTTTTTGTTGTTAACAAATTGCCGTTCATCTTTCAGACAAGTATAAAATCTCTGGACGGAAGGGTTTTTTGCTCAGTGTGAGATATTCTCTTTTTGTTAATTTTCGAGCGTTCTTAAAAAACTTTTTTTCTCAGTGTAGAATTATTATTATTAAAACACTTCGAACAGACCTAGCAATATTTTCTGTTCATTAACAGTTCGTCCAGTACACTCTTTTTTCTAAATCAGTTTCTCGTTCCTTATATTCCATCTGAAACGAAAATTTTCAGATAAATATTATGCGGCTGCAATGATGAATGTGAGAAATGAAATAAATGAAATATTATTTTAAAAAACTGAAACCTTTTCGTCACATTTTACTTTGTTCTTTCACAAAAAACCTGACAAACAACTTTCAGTTCTTGCAAATTTGTGGAATTATGAAATTCAACAATTAGGTAATCTCACATTCACGTCATTTTGTCACTAATATACAGCAATACAATCCTCGGTCGTAGGAACTTGCCTCAAAACTTCGGTGATTAAATCCTTCAAGTTTTGGCTGATTCTAGTTAGTATCAAGAATCCATAAAAATTAGGAACAGATGTCTAAAAACTAAGGATCAGTTCTTTATTTTTTTCATTGTTGCAGTTCCATTTTTTAGTAGAAAAATGACTGAAAACATTTTGCAAAACCACATGAGTAACGAAGCTTTAGAATATTGGAATGAAAATATAAGTTATAATGTAAGTTTTAAATAAAAATAAAAATACGATAATAATAAAAATATCAAACAAGTTATTCTAACGCATTCATACGTATAATTTTGCAAATATCTCGAATCTACTATGATAAAAAATACTGAGGCACCTCTTCTGTATATAGCTCATGAAATGTTCTACAAAAAAGGATATCCAATAATTTTCTCCAAACCCTTCCATCTGAAGCTATTCACAAAATTCTACCCAAATTCGAATCTCATCAAATCATGCAAATCACCATGTCACAGCTGCATTGGATTTCTTCCCCAGTAATGAGCGGAACAAAACCGTGTACCTACATAGAAGAAAAATTTTCAGAATCCTTCTCATTGGCTGAAATGAAATTCTCGATAATCCATCGGCTACCATCGCCCTTCCCGGAATCTCGGTAATGCACCTGAGATTCAATGTCAGATCCAGAGGACATTAATTTCAAACAGGTCGATCTGCACTGGCCTTCTTGTAAAGAATATCAAAAACGTTTGACTAAACCTGCCTCCAATTTTCCCCGCTCCATCGCACCTGAATGTCTACGGAAAAACGCGTGTTCGAGGAAATCCAACGAAATCTCTACAGCATACTCTGCGATCTCCCGTGGATGGACCTCACTCACCGATTGGTCACACCCAATGGCTGAATGCAGAACTGGAAAACTGCACCCGGTGACCGAGCACGCACGTCAGCCCACAGTGAACCAGGATCATTTGTTTCTTGACCTTATACCTCTTTTGTTTTTCCGCCTTGTGACCAAATGGCCTAACCTGGATGCTAAAAAAGGTAGCCAACTTCGGAGATCTTCGTGGTGGATAAGAACATTGGGGGATGTAACCTATTTGGTAGAGAAAAGTGCCGACTTTTCCTGTAGGCCATTTTCAATGGACTAGCTGAGAGAAGAAATTAGTCCGTTAATTAATGGGAGGAAATTTCGGTGTAAATGATGGTACAAAAATTTTATCTCCTCAGGAATTTGGAGGATTAAGAATTTTTAGGTGAGAGAATATATTTCGTAATTACTTTACAGATGTGAGGCTTCGGAAAAATGTAATACATCGCTGCAAAATCAAATTACACAAAGGGTTATTTAGAATGTGAGGTCACTCTATATTTTTGTTCATTTTTAATTGCCGAAATCGCAAATGCAATTTTGTTCTCTTCCCCGTTTCTCGGGGAAGAATGCACATATCCACATCCCCGTTTCTCGGTGTGAATGTGGATATGATGAGAAGAATTTTAATCACATCTTATGGCAGTGTCTTTTGTTGCAGGAAAACAGATGTAGCCTATATGTTAAACTTCAAAGATATACTTTTCGCCCATACAATATTGAAATGTTCTTTGCGAAATCCGATGTATATGCTGTGGGAACAATTTTTGTTTTTGTAAAAAAATGTGAGATAAATGTATAAGGGATAGAGAAAACAAAATTACCTCATAAAGAGAAAAATTCAATGAAAAATTATCAGAAAAAAACGTACAAATTATGTTTCGAAAATTAATCGGCAAGCGAATTGAAATTCAATAACAAGTGTGAGTCGGAACTGAAATTGTACGAATCGTCACGTAAATTCTACGATTTGTTCCGTAAAAATTAACCACCCATCTGATGACTCAACGCTGTGGGGACAACAAGTCGTTCCGTAATTTTTCTCCAACGATTGAGAAATTTTGCGGAACGAAACGTAGAAATAACTCATTAGCTTCATGAAAATTGTTGAACGTTCAAGAATTTTTGAGTTTGGAGGCATAGTAAGTCGGGAAGTTTCTGTAAGATTTTACTTCTGCGGGAAAAATTACGTGACAATTTCGTACTTTGTTTGGTGATGTACCTGAAAATTTACTGAACGTTTCAGATTTCTTCTCTTCCATTCTTATAAAAATTGCCGAAAAACGATTCCCTATTGCGGATTACGTGAATTGTTCCGTAATTTTTACTGAATATTTCTCTCCGTGCTGTTATCAATTTATTGAATGTAATAAACCCTGAATAAAGAAGTTTTATTTTTAAAAAATCAATTCATTAGCCCTGACTGGCGTCAGACGTTCAACTCTTCTCTTCTTTCTCGTCGATTATTCATATTTCCATTAATGTAAAATTATTTATTTATTATCGAAAGAATGCTGTCTCAACAATTTCGCTCCCCGATTATCTCGATTTTACGGCAATTTTTCATGCCATTTTCTCCGTGTAGTCGTAACCGTTCCTACAAATATCACCACAACATCAATTCATCGAATTCTATCCTTCGTAAGTCCACATCATTATAATACCGACCACCCAACAACATTAAATTTCGAAGCAAATGATCCCAAAAACCATTCTCATCTCCCAAAAAATTCCACGAATTAAACACTCTTAATGTCGAAAATCCATCCAATTCACAATTAATCATTCCAAACTGGCCATATCCCCGTGGGTGTGCTGTTTACGAACTCCTCAATTTGCCCCAACAGCGTCCACTAAGCGGCTTATTATTTCCTCAATACAACCAGAGGACACGGATGTAAATTGAAAAGAAGAGAACGAAGGGGTTGCACAGAGTTTCCTTCCTCCTTGGGGCGTGCCAGGGCTTTCCATATTCTTGGTAACACTCGTCTCGCAAGATTTACAACTGGTAGAAGAAAGAATAAATGATTGAGGCGCAAGGAAAAATGACACATGTATTTGAGCCACAAGTCTATTGGGAAAGTGTGCACGGGTGCGGGAGTTTTTCTCGCTGTCCACTGGTGTTCAAAACGTGTTTGCTCAATGAATTGGACAAACAAGGCGAGGTTTGAGTATCCCAAGAGACCAAATTGTGGGAGTTACTGGAGGGTTTTTCGAATGATCGATGGTTGACGCATGATGGTAGATGTCTTACCGGAAATCGGCGAAAATCGAGAACACTCGGTGGTGACATTTTTTTCGCATTCATTATGTGCTAGAAAAATAGTGCTGTCTGCCTAAATCTAGATTAGATGAGACACTTCTCAGAACTCTTTTCTTGTCTGTAAAAGGGAGAAAAAAAGGTGGTTCGATTTGATAATTCTTTAAAGGCTATTGTAATCAGTCGCAACAGACGTTTTTTCCATTATCTCAAATTTTCTTCCACATGTGATTGTTTTTCGTTGGAGTCAGAGACCTTCGAGAAAGAGATAAAAAGAACCCCATTTTATAGATATTTTGATGCTGATTTTAAATTTCTTTTGGGAAATCTCTCCAGCACGTCGAGTTTTTGTGAAAAAAAATGTTGAAGTGTTGGCAAGTGGCTGTAAACAGGCAATTAAAAAAATTTCTGAAAAAAAAGAACTTGTACATACACGGAGAGAAATATTCAGTCAAAATTACGGAACTCACAACTCGCTCACTGATTACGGAATCGACTCGGAAAATTTAAGTGACGGTATGGTAATTCTTCACAGGAGATTCAGATAAAAACTACCGAACGCTCTGGAAAAATTCCGTAACAGTTCCGTAAAATTTCCTACAACCACATTTCGCTCCGGAATTACGGAAAAGATACGTAATTTTTATTGAATATTTCTCTCCGCGTAAGAGCAATTAACCGGTTACCTTGCAGGAAACGCATATTCAAACTTCATGTTAAGGCAAGTTGGTGTTAACACACGTGCGTAGATGGACTTGAAATTGACGTGCATCAAAATGTGTGCAACCAAATTCCGATCATTTGATTTTACCAAAAAAATAATGAAATTGGAACTTTTTCAGAATTTTTTCACTCGTTTTGACTCAACTAATGGGGATGAAATCTAATCCCCTAAACAAATTGCATTTTCATTAATTCAAAGTATCTTGCTAGGAAAACTACGGCCAAATTCATTTTTTAAATAAATTTTTCAAATTGTTCGTTTGTGCCATTTTTCATCATTTAAACATTTTTTTTCTCGCAAACTACACGTCCTATCAAAATTTCTCAAGAGAAATTTAAAATCATAGTCCGTAAATTTTTGTGAATACATTTAATGCAAAAAAATCGATCGCGGAACATTAATATCTACCGAATGATGCTATCATGCATAAAAGATAAAACTCGGAGAAAATTTCCATCTCAATTCCGTCGAATCAAGGAAAATGTCCTCTTCAGAAAAGATATTGTACAAAAATGCCAATAAATTCAGGAACGAAGATCGTATCATTATTCATCTCTATATCTGTGACTGTAGATCCCTAGAATTTTACATTTTCAAAGGCTCACTGCCAACCCAATGATCACAGCCATCGATACAATCACGTAATTCAGGAATGATGCGTATCGAAAGGCCATACGCAAAAATGAATAGCGGAATGTTCCGGTTGCTCATTGTACACCGATGTCAACCCGAGGATGAGCGTGTGACTCGGGGAGCTACAAGTTCTACTAGAAAACTTGGTGCGGGTGCTTTCGTTTGAGCCCACTCCCTTTCAAGTTTTCACTCATTGTATAACACTTGCAGGTGGCTAATAATGGGGAAAAAGACCTGGAAGCTTGTGTCGAGGCCGGTAGTCGCGAGAGTGTCGTCACCTCTCAGTGATGCTTCAATGATCATTTTACAACCTTGGGGACCATAAATGTTACCATTTTCTACTGTGTTGTTACGCACCAGGGCATCTTTCTTGGTCTCGTGGCAAGACCAGCAGGATATCCTGCAGTGGTCCAGGGAGGATTTATGGTCATGAGAAAATTTGTTATCATGAACGGATGTGCGGTCAAATGGTTTTTTTTACAATGGAAACACGTAAAAATGGGGGAAAAAAGGAATTAAATGATTTTTCCTGGAATTTCAATGATTGCAATGGTGCACATTCTTTCTTCCTCTTCAAGAATTTATTCTTTTCTTCTAACCCTGGTGGCTTAATCCCATAACTCTGGTAAGAACAAATGCCAATCACTCAAGAATTTATTACCCAGTCAATGCATTCCAACGAGAAAAGTCAAAGAGAGAGAGAGAGAATAGATCTTTGTCTTCTGTTTGACGCAATTCAGGCGAAAGCATTTTTTTAATTAATTTTTGGTTATAAGCCTTTTTTATTCTTGGGAGTACTGATGAGAATAATGATTTTCCATTCAGTAGAATGTTAAAAATTATTGAGAAGTTTTGAAGGGAGAAGATTTTGTGAGTGGATTACACGGAGAAAAAAATTCAATAAAATTTACCCGAAAAAAAACGTAAAAATTACGTTTCGAAAATTAATCGGCGAGCGAAGTAAAATTCAATAAAAAGTGTGAGTCGAGAGTGAAATTGTACGAATCGCCACGTAAATTGTACGATTTGTTCCGTACGAATTAACCACCCGCCTGATGACTCATCGCTGTGGGGACAACAAGTAGTTCCGTAATTTTTCCCCAGCGATTGAGAAATTTTACGGAATGGAACGTAGAAATGTCATCAGTATCGTAAAAATTGTTGGACGTTCAAGAATTTTTGATTTTGGAGGCATAATAAGTCGGGAAGTTTCTGTATGGTTTTACTTTCTCAGGAAAAATTACATGACAATTTCGTACTTTGTTCGGTGATGAACCTGAAAATTCACTGAACGTTTCAGATTTATTCTCTTCCATTCCTATAAAAATTACCGGAAAACGATTCCCTATTGCGGATTACGTGAATTGTTCCGTGATTTTTAGTGAATATTTCTCTCCGTGTAATTGAAAAGAAAATGAAACAGCAAAGCACAAAGTCTAGAGCATGGCCCAGGGGGAAACTCCGAGGAGGACAAAGGAAAATGTGATGCTAATTTTCAGTCGAATGAAAAAAGAAAAGTGTAATCGCCCTTATCTAATCAATTGAATTATAAAACGAATAGAAAATTATTATTCTCACCAGTAGAGTAAACAGTTCAATTTCCGAACGGAGGTTAGTTTCAGAACGACTTCACCTTGCCTTAAATATTCCATAAATAAAATGAAAATTATACTGACTATTTCACCTTTAAATAATATTACTCGTGCATAATCATGTGATCAATTATTTTTTCTATTGATCGACATTTGATAAATCCAAAAAAAATATGGCCCAGTCGTCCAGAAATTAGGGGTTTTGGCTGCATTCAACTATTTCTTAATTCAATTATTCTTTGTTTTGTTAGTTGCCTTCAAGTAATTTTTTTCTTTTAATTAAAACAGTCTTGAAGGTATGGAAGCCATCATATTCCGATGTAGGTGATGCTTTTATTTCAGCGTCTACCACGAAACTCGAATTTCCCTTAACCGTCCAGCAATGGGCCTGTTCACCCTACGCCCAATAGTAAAAAAAGTTAATAAACAAAACTTCGCTTGAATTGCGTCAAATAGTCGTTTGTCGGCTGTTTCATTTTGCCCCACTCCCCTAATTTGCTTTACAATACCAAAAGCTAATGAATTCTCTGAATTCACGTCAATTAAGAAATCGATGGCCTGATGTATACGATTTTCTTCATAAATCAAATACCAGCCCATAAGGAAAGATCACACACTCTCATTTCCTTCCATTTTTCACTTCCCGATTCATTTTCATCTCATCGATTCAATCCTTCCAATTGATTCTCACAGATCTCCAAAAGAAAGACAGTGATGAATCCCTCAAAAATCAAGGGGTACATTATTTCAAAGCCACGAGGCAAAGATCTCCCACAAAAGGTTTCACTCTGCATTTCGATCCTTGTCTCCCCCAAATCCAGAGGGGTTAAGGACGAGAAGAGGGGGATAGAATCCTTACGCTGTAAGCCCCGGGGTTGATTTATGGGAAAGAAATGCTTCGAGTCCCACTGGAGGGGATTGCGCATGCGCACACTGTGCCCCCTCTGAGGGTTCAATAGGTATATCCCTATCCAGTGTGGCACATCCATCCCCACCACAGTGCCCCCTCCCCCCGAGTTTGGGTTTACGGGGCAGGGACTGGTTGTCTGAGTAGTCAGCCTCCCTCTACGCCTCGGTCGTTGTCCACTCAGTTATTAAAACCGAGGCGACACGCTCACCAACCAGCAATTATCTGGCGAGCGCCCGTGGCCGAACAACCAAACGTGCTCTCCAATTTAACCGATTGCTTTTTTTCTTTTTCGTTAAATCGTGAATCAATGTCTGGACTTCCGAGTCAAGTTTGACCTTCAACTCTGGATTACTCGTGGGTGTAAACCTCGTATTACTTGAAGAACATTAACGGAGGAATAAAGAAAAACAAGTTTTAAGCGTGAAATAAATAAAAACAACAAAATTGAAGAAAAGTGTGAAGTGATGGCACAAGTGATGCAGTATCAGCAGGTCCGTTGTTATCCACATATACCCCCTGTATACAATAATTTAACGTTGAATTATCACGGTGCAACAGCGCTGTATTTGTGAATTATAGTAATCATCCACCGTAATATTACATTCGAAGCGTGAACGCTTCTGACCGGTCTCCGTGTAGTTGATACTTCGGTTATTTTCTCCAACGCCAATAATTATTCTCAATTTCAGCCATTTTCGTTTATTTTTTTCAAATCATCCCCAAGTTCATTTCATTTCGATGTTTATCGGCTCAACCCCTCATCTCACCAGTGAATTCAGTGGAAAAAAAAACCCTCAATCAAGTAAACAAAACAAATAACAAGTGAACTAACGAAGTGTTTAATTGGTTTTACAGATGGGAATGCCGACGATGATGTCGCCGATGCCGGGAATGACGCCGATGTCTTCCCTGTCGATGCCCAGTTCGTCGTATCCAATGGATTACGGTGCGCCCTCGATGCACTATCACTCGTACAACCCCCCGATCCCGAGTCATCATCTTCAGGGGAGTCAGCCTTCCTACTGGTTCCCCAGTTCATCTCACAGTCAGATCGCCGAGCCTCTGACACCCCCGTCCTACTCGATGCCGCCACTGCCGGCAACCACCACCTCCTGGACGACGCAGACTCACCTACCTCAGGCGCAACTCGGCTCAGTCCCGCCAATTCAGCCTTACAATCTTCCTCCGAGTCCTCCAGAGCTTCCGTCCAGTCCGCAAGGCCACACAAGCCCTTACCAGTGGCCGCTGACACCTCCTGCGGACCACATTCTCTCGGAGGAGACGAAGCCCGGAAGGAAGTGCACGAGATGCCGCTGTCCAAATTGCCAGGTCGACGGGGGCAATCAGGTCGGCGCTGACGGCAAACGTCAACACATTTGCCATGTTCCAGGCTGCGGCAAAGTTTACGGGAAGACGTCGCACCTGAAGGCGCACCTCAGGTGGCACACGGGCGAGAGGCCCTTCGTATGCAACTGGATATTCTGCGGAAAACGCTTCACCCGGAGCGATGAACTCCAGAGACATCTCAGGACGCATACTGGGGAGAAACGTTTCGCCTGTACCACCTGTGGCAAACGCTTCATGAGGAGTGATCATCTGACCAAACATGTGAAGACTCATGAGAACCAGAAGAGGAAGACGAAGAAGGATAAGGAGAATCAGCCTGTCAAGCCGGATTTGCCTGTCATTCCGCAGCAGTTCATGCCGATGGTGCCGTATCCGATTGTTTAAAGTGGGAGAGAGTGCTTGGAGAGTCGATTGTAGTCTCGTTTATTTCGCTGGTGAACTCCAGTATGAAGAATTATTCAGAGGAATTGCATATAGTTTTTAAATTGGCGGAGTTTACTGATGACTGATCGAGGTGCTGTGACAATGTGCCTATTTTGTTTTTTATGTCAAATGTAAAAAGTCAAATGTTTGTATATAAAATATTGCCATGAAGAGAAGTTTCTATTTGTAATTTTGTAATTATTGTACATAAGATGTTTTTATTTTAACTGTAAATGTCAAATTACTGTTCACTGTAAATTTTAGTATGATAAATATTAAAGTACTCTCTTTTTATATTGAACAAAGTGTGTCGGAATTTTCTTTATTGCGGCTGGGGAGGGAGATGGGATTGTTGGATAGAATAATTTTTTTTTTCAATACGAAGAATAATTTAGAGAAATTGTATAGTTTTCACATTGGTGGAGTTTATTGTTGACTGATGCAGGTGCTGTGGCCATGTGCCTATTTTATTTTCTATGGGAAATGTCAACTGTCAAATGTTTGTATGTAAATATTGTCATGAATGGAAGTTGCTATTTGTAATTTTCTAATTATTGTACATAAGATATTTTTATTTCCACTGCAAATGTCAAATTACTGTTCACTATAAATTTTATTATGATACATATTAAAGTACTCTCATTTTATACTGAACAAAGTGTATCTGAATTTTCTTTATTGCGGTTGGGGGGGGGGGGGATTTTTAGCTAGAATAAACTGTTTTCCCACATATTTTACTCCAGTACGAGGAATAATTGGTGGAGTTTGCTGTTGACTCATTCAGGTGCTGTGACAATGTGCCTATTTTATTTTCTATGTCAAATGTCAAATGTTTGCATATAAAGTATTGCCAGGAAGAGAAGTTTCTATTTGTAATTTTGAAATTATTGTACATAAGATGTTTTTATTTTAGCTGTAAATATCAATCGATTGTTCACTGTAAATTTTCTTATGATAAATATTAAAGTGCTCTCATTTCATACTTAACAAAGTGTATCTGAATTTTCTTTATTCGCGCTGGGGAGGGAGATTGGATTGTTAGATATAATAGATATTTTTTTCCACATATTCTCGTTTATTTCGCTGGTGAACTCCAATACGGAGAATCATTTACACATTGTACACCGAGAAAAAAATTTCTTTTGCCAAGTCAATATACTAACTACAAGAAAATCCACATATTTCAAATGCAAATATTGATACATATTTACTTTTGGCAAGTAAATTTACTTGGCAAGAGTCATTTTTTTCTCAGTGTATATACTCTCCAAATTGGTCGAGTTTAATGTTGAGTGATTCAGGCGCTGTGACAATGTGTCGATTTGATTTTCTATGTAAAACGTGAAATGTAAGATGTTTGTATACAAAATATTGCCATAAAGAGAAGTTTCTATTTGAAATTTTGTAATTATGATCCATAAGATGTTTTTATTTTAGATGTAAATGTCAATTAACTGTTCACTGTAAATTTGTATGATGAAAAATATCAAAGTACACTCATTTCATACTGAACAAAGTGTGTCTGAATTTTCTTTATTGGTGCTGGGGAGGGAGATGGGATTGTTAGATAGAATAATTTTTTTTCCACATAATAACGAAATCATCCCTGGATATCGGATTCACCCTGGAATCCTCCTGTCACTCGATACGTCCTACCGCGCCCGGGGGGTTACAATGACGATCATTTGGGGATTGAAAAAAATATATCCTCTCTTCGGAATTCTCTACCTGCAGGTGCCGGAGTGAATCTACACTTCTGAATCTAGTTCAACACGTTTTTATTTCTCTAATAAAAAACGCAAGTGTGAAAAAAACCGAAGCAGTAAAACATTCTTAGTCTATTCAAAAATTTACCACGAGGCAATTTAAAAAATGAGTAAAACAATGCAGAATGAAGATGCGTCCTTGAACAAGTTCGCCATAGAGGCGATAAAGACAAAGATGAAATGTAAAATAAATATTTCCTCATAGCTCGTGCTTAAATTTATTGCTAATTACTTCTCCTCGCTTGCAAGGCAATTCGTCACGGTTCGTGTGCCTTCGTGCAAAGTGAGAGATACAATAATGCGGAGAGAAATGGGCTTTGGGTACATCGGAGTAGGTGAAGAACAAAAATAGTACATTAGAGTACAAGGGCACAAATTGCGTTTTCGACGAATGTGAAGTTTACAGGCCGAGCCGAAGGCGAGGTCTGTATTCACATTCGTTGAAAACGAAATTTATTACCGAGTGCTCTATAATATTTTATGTCAAGTCGTGCAGAAGTCGAGTTTTGAGCAAGCTGCGCGAAGCGCAGCGTGCGATAAACTCAACTTTTTGCACGGCGCGACATAAAAAGTTGAACCGCACGATTCATAATACCACTGAAATCTGTACGTAGTTACATCGGAGGCTCAACAGATGGCCCTAGAGTGAACGGAAAAAGCCGTACGGTCGAGGCGCGCGACGAGGATACTATTAAATGGGCGTTGCGGCATCGGCAGAGCTCTCTCGCCGCAACGGCAAAGATTCATGGCTGGCCGCACGTTTTATACATATATATACATCATCCAGAGTGAAAGAGAGGAGTGAAACGAAATAAATAAAACCCGAAAGAAGGCCGAAAAAGGGGAAATGCAAGTGAGACAGCGATAGAGAGTGAAAAGGAGGAGAAAAAAAAGTAGAATTAACAAAAGAAGTAGAAAAAAAGTCGACAGAAAAAGAATGGAGAGACAACCGGAGAGTAAATTATAGGGAAAAATCCGTGAGGACGAGGAGGTAGAAAAAAAGAGGAGAAAGAGGAGAGAGAGAAAGGCTTTAGGAATTGACGGAATAAGAGGAGGCAAAGAGGTGGAGAGAGGCGCATGAAGGTGGGTGAGGTTTTGAATGAGGGACAAAAGAGGTGGGGAGGTTGTGGAGGCCTCCGAGGAGGACGCGCAACATTGCTACGAAGAGAGGAGAAGGAGGTGGGTTATGTGCAATGGGTGTAAAATGGGGAGGGGGTGGCGCCACAGCAATTCCAGAGTCGCGTTCAAAAGCCAAGTACACTAACGTTAGTGTGCAACTGATTCAAAGACCGCACCGGCCGCAACTCGCGGTTTATTTTAAACCTCAGGCACTATTTTCGAGGTTTTAACGGAACGAATTCAGGGAGAAAAAGAATAAGGAAGAAAAATTTTGGAAATTTAAGAACACTCGAATCTCCAATTGCGGTTGAAATTTTCGGGGATTAATGATAGGACTGTCTTGTGCGCATGCGCAGAGGAAGTAGCGGAGATTCACCTGCGCCAACTCTGGGTCCACTCGACGGTGTGTCTAACGTGTAAAAAAATCCCGGGGGATTTAAAATAAGAGGAGAAGAAAATAATCGGCGATTCCTCGTGAGGTAGACGAGACGGTGGAAGGAGAACTGGAGTGGGAGGGAAGGTGGAACCGACCTGTCTCCTTTTTCTTGGCGCTCCGGCGCACCTCCGATAGTTCCTCCACGTGTTCGACGTATATTCACCATCAGTGCTTGCCAATCACACGAATAATTTCAAGTTCACTCGATTTGTTGTCTGATTCTGCCGTGATTAGTGTTTGTTCCTTCTGTTGTCTGATATTTGTGATTTTTTCTCGTGATTATGGTACATGTCGTGGAGGGAGATGAGAGTGCATGAGGTACATTGGTACACAAGTGAATAAATAAATCAGTGAAATTATTTCAAATTTTTAATTTTTAGTTTAAAGTGCGTGAGCGGTGGTTTTTAGGGAGTTTCCGAGGTTAATCAAACTGGAGGCAGAGGTCGGGGGCGGCGGAGGCCGCAGGGGAGCCACCCCCTCACCCTTGAACACCATCAATGTGAGTTTAATTAACACAATCATGAATGAGTGAATGATTAATACTTGATACATTAATTCGGAAATTCTTGCGAAAGTAAAACTGCGAAGTAAATTATGAGTGATCGTAAATTAACACGGCAATATCATCAGTTGTACGTTCCGTTTCTCTTCAAGTCACCGCGACCTTTCTCGATGATTTAACCCTTTGCGAGACTGACCCGGAGAGAAAGAGAGGGAGGGAGAGAGGAGGCCGGGCCCCGGGGCTCATTGTATCCGCGCGTCACACGCGTTCTTCGCCAATATAATAAAAGTTACTATGTTACTACAACCGTTAACGCCCACCTATACATCAGAGGCCCCTCGTATGGGTCTACCTGGTGCCCTATGATGTATAGAATGGGTCAGAATCGACTGAAAAATCGGGGAAGGCCTTGTTTCCGTGATTCGACTGTGTGAATTCGAATTTAAAAAACGTGGAAGTCTTCTGGTTTATTTTTGATGAATTCGAAAGCATTTTTTGAAGCTTCAAGAGGGATTTTGAGAGGTGTGAGGTGATGGGGCTCGAGTTTTGAGAGTGACTGTAGGGGGGCGAACTGCAATGAAGAGTTTTTTCGAAGCCGAAAAGAAGTCTGAGAAGAGACGGGAACAAAACGTGCCGGCACACACTATCCCTTCAGCCACACCCCCGACACAAATCTAATTAATTTATATCCCAACTGAGGCGCCACCAGGGAATAAAAAGAAAGTTTCTCCTGTGCGAAAATAAGGTTCAAATAATTCTTGTATTTTTTCAAAGAATTTTTGTTTTTGTTGCGCTTAAGTAGATTTATGAAATCCGGAAAATTGATGGGATTTTTTTACTATCCGTCGGACAGTGTAGTCGTGATTTTTGGGGGGATTTAGTGCCTCAGTATTTTTGCATTGAACGGGGGGAACACGCGAGGGAGAGTTGTTGGTCTTTGTAGAATTATCGACAATGGAAAAAGAGCCTCGGGTTACTGCCGTCTCGCTCAATAGGAATCGGAAAGTGTAGCACTGAAAGGAAATATACGGGATCTTTCCTGTTGCCTGGTTATAAAATAGGAGGTGGGATACTCTCGTGGGAGATGTAACACTGGGCCGACGGACGAGCGAGACTAACGCGTCATAAAAAGACGTGTAAAAACTAAATCGAGGAAATTCACTAAATTTGGCATATCTAATTTCCCTCAGATTTCTTCCATGTTTTGCCTAGAATACGAAAATATTTTGGTGGAAGAATCCCCAAGGACGAATATTCCAATAGAATTTCTTTCAATGGCGGGATGAGAACGCAATTCTTTGGATTATTTTCAATGCATTTGGGAGTAATAAAAATCAGCGATGTATGTCCCTGAAGACCGCGGATATTTGGCGATCATTAGCGGTTTGTTTGAGGTGGAATTTTAACACCTGCTGGCTGAGAAAGGCACGACAGTATCGAAGACACCCCTGGAGGGCACGGGATGTTCTTGCGGCGAAATGGGGAATCAGGACGAAGCGGCACCAGATGGAGGCAATCCGCCAGCGATCGACACGAGGGAGCGATACAGCTGTTGCGGAATTATGCAATGTTGAAATTAAGACATCAGTGACACGGGATCATTCTTGGAATAGATCCAAAATTCCAACCTGTCGGGGTCTGCATGATGAGTGAATTATTAAATATTTTATCAACCTGATATAAACTCGTCCGGCGACAACACGAACTTGGCTCTTGATATTTAAAAAGTTAATTTCGTATTCGTTCTGGAATACGTGGAAGGAAGAGGCAAATATCGTGAACATTGTGGAAAATGTTTGAGGCATTTGGAAACGTCTGACGGTTCGCGAATTTTTCGCAATTCCCGGTTATTTAAATGCACTATTAATTAGGCCATATTAATATCAACGTTTCTCCCTCATTATGCTAATTTCCGCACCACTAGGCGCCCACAGGAGCAGACCGCAGTACTCCATTTCCTCCGCGTCCATTCAAATTACTCTTCTTACAAAACCCCACCATCAACAACAAAATCAACTCCTCATTAAAGTGGCACGGCTTACCACTCTAGTTGTTGAGTGTGTGAAAGAAAAGCGTATGTTTCGATAAAAGTCTGTACGAGTGTTTTTCGACCTGGGGTCCAAGGGTCAAAAAACACTCTTTCCACACTGAGAGAAAAATTTCCTAATATGTAGATCATATTTACTTGATGAGAGAAGTCAATCATCTTCAATGGCTGAAATCGGGGAGTGTTTGCGCTTCAGGGAACTCGAGTAAATTCTCGTTCATCACTACATGGAGAAAAAAGTTAAGTTAATTACCGATCAAATCAAGTAATCGTGAAACGAACTCAATTTTCAGTGGCCCGGGTAAATTTACAGAACGTGAGGGCAATTTTTGCCGAAACTGTAAAATTTACCCTGCATTCCATCACAAATTATCCCAGTGAACGTGAATGATTGCTCATTGCGTATAATTTTTCTCTAGCAGAGCCAAAAAGACGTTTTTGTAATTATTTTTAAGAAAAATTTGATAGAACCAATGCTCAATCATTTGTCGTTTCATCAATTTTTTTGATTGACGTTAGGTATATTTTTCTGAAATCCATTCTGTTTTTTTTTATTTTTTGGAAATTTCAATTCTGAAAACGCAATAACATCTGATAACACACGTGTTTGAAAAAAATCTAGTTGCTTATTCTCCCGTAGAAAAAAAATAACCTGGCGCTTATCAGAATATGGAAGGTGACTTTCACTCGGGGAAAACAGTTCTAAAAAAATTACCGAACAAAGCAAAATCGTAGAGTGAACGCTGTTTTCAGTGAATTTTTCTCCGTTGGCCTCGGTAAAGTTACTGAACGTAAGGGTAATTTGTGCCGAAATGGTAAAATGTACCCTGCATTCCATCAAAAATAATCCCAGTGAACGTGAATGATTGCTCAATATTGCGTATAATTTTTCTGTAACGGAGTATGTTTTAAAATTTTGCATCCATTCGTCCCCAAGACCTTCAGATGTTTGCAAGAAAAAAAATATTCTATCGGTGTGGGAAATTTTACTGTACAGATAGATAATTATTGCATCCATAGATGTGCTTTTCATTGAATTAGATTTCGCTTCAAGATTACTTTTCGTTAGACTGTTAGAAAATTACGCTTGAAATTTCAAGTAAAAAATCTTGAAATTTTTCACAATCACTCATTAACACGAAGATTTCAAGTATTTTGTGATTGAAAAATTAATTTAAGAACATGCGGTCGAGAACAATTATTTCATTTAAATTTTTATTCAACTTTTCTCTTCGTTCATACATTTTTTTCAAGAAATGTTCCAGATTCTAGAGAAATACGTGTTACACGGAATACTGCGGCGAATCCCTTACATGGTGACCAACTAGTGTTAACCCTATCCTTAACCCTGAACCTACAATCGATTATTTATAGAATTTAGAACATTTCCTCTTGGAACTATAAATTTTCCTTTTTTGGTGAGTCGCCTTTTGCATGTCGTTATTCACATTAACAGCACATCCGGGTAAAACTGATGTTAATTTCAATTAATAATCAAATATTAAACGTCGAAGTACGTTACAAGAAGCAAATAAAGCATTTGACATCAACCACCCCCCCCCCAAATTTTTCATTCTCAAAAGACAATCTCCACAGAACTTCTCATAATTACTCTCCGCATGCACGACACGTCAATAATCTCCACGGACGTCATACTATGTAGAAGTCCGACAGGTTGATTGCAAAACGAGAGCAAAAACAACAACAACTACCTGAAAACGTAAAACAGAAAAAATGATGTACAAAACAAAAAAATTCAGAAATATGAGAATGAAGAAGGAACGTGTGCCCAACGGCAAAGACTGGAAGCCGTTTCGTAATCGCAACCGGCAGATCATTTTCTGCACGACTGCCCGGGAAATTAGATCACCCACCTCATCCCTTCCACGTTTAGTCCCAACCTCTGTCTCTTCTTTGAGGGAATAATATCTCATCTTGTAGACATACATCAGATATATAATCCTGGTTGTCCATTGCATGCAGGAAGTTCAGGTTTTTCTCGCCTTCCGAACCGCCATCCCCCCCCCCTCATTTTCCCCGTAGTCTCGATAATTTAGCAATTAGTAATGTTGCCGGGTGCTGCGGAGGGTGAGGGAGAGGTAACTTGGCGCCGATCGAGGACGTCGCGTAGTTTATTTTTCAGTAATTTTGTAAACTATTAACTTTGTTTTGTATCTGAAAGCCTCGTGTTCGTGAGACTCTTAGTTTATTGAACGGATTAAACCGTTAGATGCACCGGGTTATTCCGTTATGATTGAGCTTCTTGATCACAATTAAGCTCTGATGATAGTTTTTTTTGGTTGGATACTAAACTTGTCTGGAGTTCGCATCACTGCGTTCAGCCATGCTATATTTTAGAATCCCTTTCTCATTGACTGTTAGAAAACTGGTCTCAAAATTTCAGATAAGAAGTCTGGAAATATTCAACAACGACTAGCTTGTATGAAATTTCAATGGATGTTTTTATTAACGAATCAATAAATTTCTTGAATCTTTAATAAGATTCCAATTTTCAGGCGCAGGGATCGGCATCGATCATTATATCTGCATTGAAATTGGAAAAATAATAAAGTAATTGATAATGTAAATTTTCAATTGACTATGAATTAAATAATTGACAATACGGACTTGTAAATCGAGTATTGCGTAAATAATTCTAAATTTTATAAAAAGCATTTTCGATTAGCAAAATGATCGTTAAAATTCTGAACTCAATTATTGAATGATGAAATAATTCAGAATTTGAATATTTAATTGATGAAATTCAATAATTTTATTCAATTAAATATTCAATTCCAAAAATATTAAATAAATATGAATAAAAATATTCAATGCATATTTATTAATTGGAATTTAATTGATTTGATTTTTAATAATTTAAAAATTGTTGAGTAATATTAACCAATTGACTAATTCAAAATTTAACATTATTTAAAATTTATGATTATGCCGATGTCTGTTCAGGTTCTAAATGCAATGGAAATGATTGAGAATGGTGAAAAGTCAGGTGGCTATTGTTCTGAATTATCAAGATTCAGTTTATTATTCAAATATTAATAATCACTTAACATTAAAAAAAAACACATTTGTTGAATTTCCAAGATGAGAAGAAACTCTATGATCCATTCGACTGTCAATTGAATTTAAATTCACACTATTGGAAATTCGGATGCATCTGTGACAAAAATTTCCAAAAATTCTGAACTTTTTTCAATAACTGGGGAATATTATAAACAAGAAAAGCCTGTTTTCTAGAGATATACCTTAACTTTACTGAAATTGGTCATGTAATGCGAGCGATAGTCCCTAGTAATTGAAATCTGACTGTCACCAAATTATGAATGAATGAGTGAACGCTCATTCCGTTCCTGAACGCTTTCCTGACTCCACAGTCATGGCTATTTATTTCAATGTTTATGTAACAATGACAATAAAAAGCGTGAAACATTTTTATGCTCACACCTGAACGGTTTTTTTGAGGAGTAACATACCCCTTGAATAAATTGATCACGGAAAACCCTGGGGAACGCGAATTAAGACGATTGTCATATTTGAAAACTTACTGCTCAACATTCACAGTAACTCTTGCAGACCATTCAAATCTGTGAACTAAGCTGAAAGTGCGATTTAACCTTGAATATCTTCCGAGACCTCTCTAAGGCTCTACTATATGGCCTGGCCGTTGGATCTCCTCATAACTTCGTGGTCAGTCCTGCCAAGCGCACATTACCACTCCGAATCATACTCACAATCTCATGAACGTCCAAGTCCAATCAATTGAGAAATCACATTCCTCCTATCCCCCAGTACTTCCACCTCGCTTGAATTAACCCCATTAACCTCTTTACTGCTACCCGTAATTGACTCTTTCACCACAAAGGATGATACGACACAACCACTATCACCAACTTGACGATTGAGTAATATCCGATGATATTTCTGAATAATCGCCATTCCCCCATACCTCGATTTTGTAATATTCCTCCAAAGGAAGAGATTATGCTGGGTTAAAAAATAAGTTGGAAAAAAATCTCATCCAATTTTGGAGTTTTGTGGGAACCAGAGGATTCCATCAGGCCCATACCTCATAGACGAGTAAAGGACGGGCAGACACGGGGAGTTGGTTCTTTTTAGATCCAGCGAAGTTGCCATCCATCTCAGTTGCACTTGTGTATCCTAAAAGTGGGCTTATCCAGTTCTCTTCTTTCACGAGGGGGGCCACTTCCACCGGCCTTTTGGGTGCTCTCTTGGCTCCTCGGGACCGGGTGTAATCGGTTCCCCGAAGCCCAGGGCTCATTATCGACCCGTCGGCCTAGCAATTACCTGCGCTACCCTCTCTCTCCCTCTTTCTTGACTTTTCGTATGTGTGCCCTCTACCTTGAAAAAACACACGAGTGAGTCCTCGACTTTCTTTCCGAGTTATAACATCCGAGAATGAAAGAGAAGAGGAGATTATTTCTCCTCTGCATTACAAGGATCAAAATCCCAACACCTTGGTACAATTTTTATAACCCTTCTGCCCCCTCAGAGCAGTACTTTTTTCTTGTCTGAATTCAATGGGGGAATTTTTAGTTAGCGAAACAGGGGGCAGCGAGGGGAAGGGCAGTGGACTACTACAGACATGGACGGTACGCTGATAATTACTGGACATGCCACAAGCATGCAATAATTGCTAGCTGCACCAGTTCACGCCAGTAAACCAGAGAGAATGCCACAACCCTGAAGCTTCTTTTTCCGGAGGCAATTTATGGACTAGGGGTAATTACTCTTTTGCACCGATCGTGTCGCTGCGTTGCTTTATTTTTACGTGATTTCAGGGGTAAGTGGAGGGGGTTGTTGAATTATTGAAATGAATTTTATGGATGATTGTATGCGGAAGTGCTGCGTTAATACTCGAGGGGTTTCCCTGGACAAATAATGTATGTATTCAACATTGCTGTATACAGAGTCTTCCAAAATAGATCTGACATATCTTGAGGGTAGCTCTTTGTTTATGAGTTATCAAGAAAAAAAGGACAGCCAACCAAATGCCATTCCCCGATACAGAGATAATACTATTTTTCCCATTTAAGGTATTTATGGTGGGGAGGCATGTAGGAGGTGAGACTGAGGGGAATCTATTGTTCTTTCACAGAGAACCAATCGTTGACCAAAAAAAACGATATTTCAATTACAAATTTTCAATCTTTTCAATCTTCCAAGCACGCAGAATTCCTATTTTTCATAGGAGTTTTTAGTTATCCCTTCTAAATGATTCTTCCAGGCCACTTGGATTATTTTTTTATGGCCGTGACTATTCGCACCATTGCGTGAATCACTCCCGTACACTCCATACACTCCACGCATGCGTGAAGTTTGTGTGTTTCACGCAGCCGAATTTTCATACTGCTGTGTATTTCATGCAGTTGAAGTTTCATACTACTGTGTGTTTCACGCAGTTGTATTTTTATACACCTGTGTGTTTCACGCAGTTGCATTTTGATACGCCTGTGTGTGTCACGCAGTTGTATTTTTATACATCAGGATTGCGTTTTTCCACTTCCTAGGCCTTATACAAGATAAATTAAATTAATTTTTTTTGGCACTTTCGTTTTTCGCGATTATCTCGGAAATTATGAGATCCGATCAATTAGCCCCTCATGTATAGATATTCCAAATTTTTATTTTTTTCCTCATTTAAGTAGTTTTGAAAAAAATTGCGAGCTGATGAGAAAAATTTGCTAGTTAGGACTTTTTTTAAAATAAATTTTTGAAAAATCTCCCCTGAAAAAAAAGGCGTTATCCCCCCTACTTCATTATTTCCAAAAAATTTAATCACCAATCGGTAGCAAATTGTTTGAAGATTTTTGCGAGTTAAGAAAAAATCGTCAATGCACTCCTATTATTGTGTAAATTAACAATTCCAATTTCAACTGAAAACCAGAGTTGATGACCAGAGTTTGTAGGAGAGATGTCAGACAAGATATGAATGTTTTTTTTGGCTCAAATGAAAGAGCGGGTCGAGAAATGGCGTGCAGAAGTCTTTAAAGATGACAAATGTCTCTAAAGATGATGTCTGTTTTCAATTGAACAGCAGAGTTGTGACATCATTGTCTAGGAGGACAATGGGGTCTAGGAGTATGTATAGATCATTGGGGTCTAGGAGTCTCCCCTGGTTCAAAACCATCTTTAGAGGTCCTAGCACGCCATTTCTCGACCCGCTCTTTCGTTTGAGCCCAAAAAAACATTCATATCTTGTCTGACATCTTCGCTACAAACTCGGGTCTTCAACTTGGGTTTTCAATTGAAGGCCCGAGTTGTAGACCCGAGTTTCTAGCAGCGATGTCAGACAAGATATGAATGTTTTTTTCGGCTCAAATAAAAGAGCGGGTCGAGAAATGGCTTGCTAGGGCCTCTAAAGATGGTTTTGAACCAGGGGAGACTCCTAAAAGCGCAATTGAAAACAGACATCATCTTTAGAGACAATTGTCATCTTTAAAGACTTCTGCACGCCAGTTGTGTCTTTCTGCCGCTAAAAAATTGGACCTTTACTTGAATCTTCAGAGAAACTTGAAATTCCATTGACTTTTTACCCTTAAATCAAATTTAAGATCATTTTCGGGAAAATTCAGCCAAATTTTTTCAAAAGTGTAATTCAAATGAAATTCATAGTTTCCATTGATTTTTCCATCCAGTTGCGAATTCTTGAAGGCGAGGTACCCTCAAATTTCAATGAAACTTTCACTTGATAAAAATTTCCAAGAAGTGCACCGGATACTACAGTCAAAAATTTGTACAAGTATAAACGTAATTTCATTTCTGCGTACGGAATCATTCAATGTCTCGTCCTGGAGCTTCCTATTGGCAGTGGGTCGAGGTTATTGTTGAAACGCACTTGCACTCGCTCGAGTTCGACGAATTCATTGAATTATACAATTGACAGAGTCCGACAACCCCGGGTTTCCAGTGAAACTACGATGAGGATCTCGGGCCAAATAATTCTTCCCAGAAAAAAATGACGATTTGATGAGTTATCGCGTAACATGAAGGAGGAGACATCAAGTTTAATAATAACAAAACTCGTCAGCTGACCGGCCGGGACACTCACCCCATCATCTGATGTCAGAAATTCAAAATAAACCAAATAATCTGCGAAATAAAACTGGAGTAAACCGGTAGAATCATATGAGAGCGATTATAAAAATTCACCTGCCTACTTTGCATTATCGTTTCGACATATCGAAGCAGGTCGACGCTTGGGTTATTTAGAAAATGGCGGTACCTCACGTTTAGTGCCCAAGGGGCCCTGTCGATTACTCAGGAATGAGGAGATACCGGTATATCTCGGTTACCCTTTTTCTCTCCCTCGCCAGAAAATCGGCGAGTTGAACCAGAAGACCAGCTGTGTATGCGAATCCGTTGGCGCCTGATTTACACGACGAAAATAATAAAAATATGTGCACTCGTAATTGTATTATAATGTGTCACATGTAATTTAGCTATACCATTAAGGTCAATTTTATAGCATGAATGAATTATTCGTTAATGTTCATTGATTTTTCTTTTGATTGAGAGCATTGTAATGATTCCTATTCCGCATTTAGACCTCTTAAATTATTGTGAATTATTAAAAAAATATCTCGATCATCATTAAAAAACGAAATAAGTGGGAAATTGCTCTTGTGTTGCATAAGGCCATGTCAATCAATTCAGAACATTTTTTTAGTTATCGTGAAGAAAGCATTTTTAAAAAATTTAAACAAGTAAAAAAACTTAACAAATGAATTAAATTGCAATTAATGGCAATTGATAGGACTCAACAATACATACATTTGAGGAAGAAAACAGATTCAATCTCATCGATTCATTAGTGAACAATCAAAGAAAAATTTGTTTACATACGTACGTACGGGCACGGTCTAAAAATTGCATTTTCGGACTTTTTGGATTATAATGGGTCGATATAATGCGAAACATCCAATACTTAAATTTGAACGATTACAATGCTTCCATTCGGAAGCAAAAATTTACACACATACATACATATATGCAGACACCATCTAAAAATAGCATATTTGGAATTTTCAGACCATATTCAGTTACCCTATCGCAAAAAATTGGAAAATTAAATTTGAGTGGTTGCGAAGGTTCCATTCAAAAGCAAAAGGGGAAATAATGAAAAAGTATGTATGTGTTCGGTTATAAGTTTGTTCTACCACATTCAAAGAAAGAAGTTTGGCGAGAATAAGACACGGTAAACCACTCCTAATAATATCCGTACACGGAGAGAAAAAAGTAATAAAAATTATCCTGAAATGCGGGGAAAAATTATCAACCATCCGGGTGAAAATTATCACCTTATTTGCATAAAAATCATCGTACAGAAGGGTAAAATCTATTTTAAATATTATAAAGTTTATCGATCGTCAAACATTATTTGTCCACCCGGTATAAAAATTACTTTTCCCGGAAGATCGAATTTATTCCGCGCAGAATCATTTTTATCATTCAACACCAATTTTTGTCCAACTTCCATATAGAAATACACCGAAAAATACGCTTTTATCTGCCTAGAAAATAATTCCAATCATTTTGTTCTCTCCGTGTACAATGGGTTTTGTAAGCAGGATGTTTACCATTTTTGTTATTATTTTTGTATTTATTTTTCTTTAAACTGACGTCCATTGCTTTCCATCTTTCTCATAGTCAAGTACTCCTAATGCCTGATTCTTTCCACATCCCATTATTTCATCTGACACCTCTGGTGTTCCTTCATGGTCATCACTCCAGTTAGTGGTTACGCTCAACGATACTTAACTTCTCATAGCTGTAAGTCTCTGCCATGTAGAGATGTTTTGCTTAGCCTCTCGTTTTCTAACAAGAATGGCGAAGTTACATAAATGTCGTCGAATGTAACCGGAGTTTTATCATAGAAAATTTGCATTAATCTACAATAACAGAATCACAGACTTAGGCAACTCGACACAATCTTTGATATCATAAGTTTCGTTCAATGTGATGTACAGAAAGCTCAATTTACACATGGGCTTCATTCGAGAAAACAACATTCAATTCATTCCTAAATATAATTATCTCCTAGATATGAATTTTTGATCAATTCATGAAAGTAGAAAATTTCTCGACTGGAGATTATATTAGATTAAAAGAAATGTAACTTTTCTATTTTTGCGGTGAATACATGGCAGTAGCAAAGCGGTAAACCGGGTCAAGTCGATTGTGACTTTTGGTCAGTTTTTGATGAATATCTCGGAATCTAAGAAAGATAGCAAAATTGTTCTCAAGACCTCTTTAATAACCCCCAATTGGATCTACAAAAAAGGTCATAACACAAATTTTTCTATCTCTTTTAGATTCCGAGATATTCGCCAAAGAGTGGCCAATCGTTAAAATCGACTTAATCCGGTTTACCGCTTCGCTACTGATGTGACTTAACGCCGAGAACTGTTTTATTTGATTCAAGTAAACGTATCTCAAGAAGAAATAATTGATATTCACCGTAAGATCTTATTTATTTGAAATTGGTTCAAATAAAAAAATTTGTTTTCCTCTCGTTACACCCTTTCGGGTTTTTACGATTTGTTCCCTTCCCACCATCAACCCCCTGGGAGTCTATTCTCGAGTTGAAATTGTGCGTTCGATTTCGGCAGATCGCATGCGACCCATAAAGCGTACCATGAGTCGCATACGACTTGTCGAATTCGATCGTACAATTTCAATTCGAGAATACGCTCCCTGTACCGCATTCGTCGAAGGACAAGGGAAAACCTCATTTGAGGGAAAAACCTGCCCAGGTAAAGTCGTCTCTTGCGAGAGCCCCGCTCGGCAATGAAACCATGGGATTTAGAGAGTCACAAATTTTGGCCCCCCCAGCCGGGAATCGAACCCGCGTCCCTCGCATGCCAATCCCACACTCTAACCACACAGCCGCCACGGTTTTTTTTTGCTAGAATGTTTATTTATTGACCTCCAGATGAAGGACATTTTTGTCGCATGTGCACCCTTTTTTCCACATCAACAAACAAACCGGAAATATAATAATAATTCTTAAAATTAAAGTTAGTTTATACATAAATGCATTTGCACTATTCATAGGAAGACATTGAAATGTTCTGACTAGCACTAAATGATTAAATAATGTTGTGGTCAAGTATCTCTCTTATGCGCCAGAAATTGGTCAGTTAAAACTGGCGATTAACAGCCACCGCTGTCGGTATTGGTTCAAGTATGTAATACTTGTTTCAAGAAAGAATCATCTCAATAAAAATAATTTTTTCCATCAGTGTAATGACAAAAAACTGCCACTTCTTTTGCCCTACGACATCATTGCTTGTTTATGGTAATCTCTGAAAGTGCATAATCACATTAATCAATTCTGTGAAATGAAGCTATATAATTGAACAATTAATAAACAGAAACAATCATTTAAGAGTGCTTCACCGTTACTTGATAATTGATATAAATATTTCCAAAATAAACGTCATGCAATTATCCACTTGTTCCTGCTTCCAATAAATGAACATTAAACGAATCAACAAAAAAATATGTATCATGTAGAACATTTGTTCTGGGTGGTTGGCGTGAAGGAATCCGCAGTCGTTGTCCACTTGGTAACGGAAGCAGTCGAACACATTCCGCATAACTGCACGAATAAATGTGAGGAGGTGGTAAGGGAATTTATAAGGAAAGAAAAGAAAGTGCAAAAAATAAAAAGAACGAAAATGTAGAAGATACAAAGGAATAAATGGCGCCGATGTGGTGCGGAGTGAGGGGCAAAACGTGTAAGAGGATCTCGTGCGTGGCGGTGTGGTACGTGCAGTTTCCGAGATTTCTCAGAAATATGCCGGAAAGAACAATAAAAATAATCACTTCAGTAAAAATTAATCCAAGATGAGACTCGACCCTTCTCTACCCATCGAGTCGTATATGTGTTACTTAGTTGTATGGATCTGTTTTATCGCGCCTTAATGACATGTAATTGCTTTCCAGCGTTATGCACTCTGAGGCAAACGAGCGGAGTAATTCATTAGTGCAACTTGTTTGTTATGAACAAGAAACAATTTGAGGGGTTTCATGCAATAGTTCAGCTACATACTGCGGTTTGCGACTGGGGGAGATTAATTGAGAACTGTAATAAAATGTCGACATAACGACTAAATTCCATGAAACTCAACGATTCTTTTTGGGTCACTGAAAACAAATCGCCTGCTGGAAATAAACGGTCAACTATTTAAATTAAATATTTCGGTAGAATTGTATGATGTACCCGAAATAATTCTAATATGCGATTAAAATCGAATCAGAAAGCAGTTAAATCAATGAATTTGTTTGACTCGAGAATCATTTTTTGCGCTCGGCTGCACCCGCGATCGCGTGGTGTCCGTAATTTTGGGAGTATTCTTGGAATTATTTCGGAGAAATCCTCAAAAAGTCATCAACTAACTGTCACACCCTGTCCTTGGTTCATTTTCGTGTCTCGCTTTGAGACTCCCCTCAACTTTTTATTTTTTTTCGAGCTCTGACCGAAAGCTGACCGCAGAAAAATCGATCAGGTGCAATCCCCAGAATCCCACAATGGTAGGAGCCTTTTTTCGTAGCACATTGTGACCATCACGTGAGCTGTGAACGTTAAAATCGAGAAAGGAGTAATACGGGCAAAAAGGCCACTTCGGAGATAGGATATTTCAGCGTGTGCCTCACATTTTTCAGCCTCAAAGTTAACTACACCAATACAGAGAAGGAGATTGGCAGATACCAGCACGCACCTGTCTCACGTATGAACACCTTTTTGACGTGGTATATCTACCAAGTGTACACATGCAATACCATATACCTCTCACTGACAACCATCGGGTAAGGCCTCTTGACGCACCTCCGTGACGCTGCAAGGCATGGTTAAAAGACAGTGAAACTCATCCCTCCGTGAATTATGAATACTTAAAGTAAACGACATTGACGCTCACTTTGAACTTATAACTGCGATGAATTGTTACGATTGTTTTAGCCATTATTGTGTTGACTTTTCAAATTGTTGAACAACACGAACCAATTACTGGATTAAATTGATGAACCATCAAATATTTTATTATGTTTTTAATTAATTGAAGTGATTATTGAATTCATCATTTTTAGGATTTTGACGAGAACACGGGTCCGCTACTTTTGGTCGACAATTCTTCCGTTCAATTACCTTTCGTCGAACGTCAGCTCGTTCAATGATGTTTTTAGTCTATACTTGTTTAAGAAAATGCAGCCAGGTAAATCATGTAAAATGTTTATGTAATTTATTTATGAAATCGTGTCATTTGTATATGAACAATGACAATGACATTCTTCGTTCATATCCATCGCAAATTGTCAGTGGATATTGTACAGTGTGTTTTTAATTTCATTATTTTTTCATTTCAGTCTCTATTAACCAATAGATTTTTCGTTTACTTATCGTGCGAATTTAAATTTGATGTGGTTTTGATGTTAGTTATAGATCCACTGTTCGACTGGGTTTTGTACCGTGATCGCGTAGGCTTTATTCTGGTTTGGTGTCATTATCAATGAGTGATTGGATTTGGGCTCCTCGGGCTTGTGTTTCTATTTACCTGTGTTTACAGGGTGTTTATGCCATTTTCGGGTCATTGCTCCTTTAGTTGTTGATATAGGTGGAATTGGACGTATAATACAGTGGGCGAAATGTTTTTTAGACCAATTAGTTTATTGAGGAGCGGTATATGGATGAAGTCATTTTGGACGAACACTCATTAGACGAAAAGTTTTTGGATCAAATTTAATGATTCCTACTTGAGGAAACATAGGGGAAGAGTTGGACTACACTGAGAAAAAATACAATGAGCAAAAAACAGGATGAATAAACCACATAAACTAGGTTTGCGTGGAATACAGTAATAATTTTTTGTCATGTTAATGCATCACCATTGCATCTAGCTTATTCAGGAGAACTGTCCTCTCGTGACCCCCTCATGCACTCCATTCAAATCGTTATCTATCGTTGTAATTACCACACGATTATTTCTCCTTATATTTTTTTTCACTCTCTGCACTTATCCTCCGACTGTACACATGCCCAAAGAGTGCGATAAAACTTGATTGTCACAAGCCACGCACATTTGACTCGGTGGAAAAAAAAATCACTTTTGTCATGTGTCTCCTTCTACATTTTTTTACCTCTCTAATTTTTTTACTGCAACTTCTATTACCGGTAATTATCATTTGTATAATTTTCTCAGCGTTTCATGACTGTACTTATTGCTAATACTTCCTGATACTGATTTACACGGTTTCCCAAGAACGATAACAATTTCGAATATAATTGCAAGTTGCAGCAAATAATGCATACGATTCGAATGATTGCATTGATTTGAATATCGATGCATCAATGATTCATTTCATACTGATTCGTATTCACACTTCTCACGGGTGGATTATTACTTAATACTCAACCTCAACCGATTTTTTTTTCCTCCTTGCATTTCCATTTGTCACAACGACTTGGCCTTGAAACTCTGAAGAATCGTAATGAGCTCATAAATATATTGTAATATCTAGCATACTAATTGATACAATTATTTTGCAATAAAAAATGTAACTGAAAATGACAAGAAGGAAAAAATGTCATAAATTATACTGGCTCTTTGCGATGGACGATGATAAGTGTAGAGATGAACAGGAGATGAGACCGTGACCCTTCTTTGGGCCCTTGTGACTCTTAATTTTGGAGTCTTAATTTCGAGTATCAAATTTTTATCATCAGAAGTCGATTTGGATTTTTCTTATATAGAGAGATTCAGCCTTGCCAAAGAGGAAACCGGAATTTGAATATTGGGGAGAACAATTATACACTGAGCGAAAGAAAAAAATTCGAGGAGCAAAACAATTTTTGCCACAAACCTCCCTCTAAAGATTGAGGCAAATGGGACCATTCTTGTGACAAGAATGGATTGCTTTCCGAATAACTCATTCGAATTTGTCCCAAGAACTCCGATTAATAATAACGATAACGAGGATAATTTTATCGATGAACGAATCACAAACAAACACAACGAAAAAACATCAGACGCCACTTTTTATGCACACACGACCGCCAATGTCCTATCACAGGCCGTTACAATCCCCATAAATACAGATATATAACGATGACAAGTGCATATACATTAGTTATACCAAAGTGTAGCAACACTGGGTCCGGGGGATCTCAGATAGCACTGACTACGTTTTAATTACCCCGTCGCTCACTGGGCGTACATGCCTCAATCGCATCAAGATGGCCGTACCAAGATCGTTGACCGTGCTCACAATTTTTTACATCTCCTCCATCCCCCCCATCTGATTACACTCCGCAACCCTTTTGCTTCCGAATGGAAGTCTTGTTTTTGACCGATTTAAGTCGACTTATCTCCCAATTGAGTTTTTGAGGAATATTTCCGAATTTAACGGAGATAGCAGAATTTTTATCATTATATTTGTTGTAGCTCTCAATCGGCTCTACAAAAGAGATCATAACAAAAATTTTGCTATCTCCCTTAGATTCCGAGATATTTATTGAAAACTGGTCAATAGTCAAAACTAACTTATACCGTTCTACCACTTCGCTACTAAAATGGTCTAGAATATTATAAAATGTGAAGAAATAACGTTGTTAGGGTGATGTCTGCATGTATGTATGTGTCAACTTGGGTTTTTGGTGATTAATTTTTTTAAAATTCAACATAAATATCGTGAAATTTGTCTGAATTTCACAAATGAATTAAGATATTTGGACACCGGTTCGTCTGAAATTCAGATACATTTTCATTTTATTTAGACGTTTTTTAGTGTCTGAAAAATGTCCACAAAAGGTATGTGAAATTTAGACATTCGTTTTTGCTGTGCGCAACCGGCCGAGCAGTTTCGAAGATATTTAACCTTTTGTATATATCTATTTCATTAAAATATTGAATATCTTCCTGCACTGTTAGAAAAGAATGAAATTTCATGCACAGTTAGCTACAAATTTTTAAGATAGTAACACTGAATGCAATTTAGGGGAAAAAATCATGAAATTTCAAGTTTCACTGAAAATTCAGTAAAACTCCAGAATTTTAAACAGCATAATGGCGAGAATTTCTTCATTTATTTGAGTTCCCAATCCAATATGAATATTCAGTGCTAAATTACGCTGAATTTTCAGTAGTAATACCACTAGTGCTTCAAAATGATCGGATATTTTCCGATAGCTTCGTTGCCTAGGAAGGATTGTGTCAAATTTCCCAGGTTTAAAATCCCGAGTGCGAAGCACGACAGATTTTTCTGCAAAATTTTCCACACTCGTTCCTAGTCAGGGAAGCTTGAGGAAAATATCCGATTAATTGTGAAGCACGAGTGGTATTTGACGGATTATTTTTCCACTCGAATTTCGGGCAAGCAGAGTGCAGTGAACAGCATCCGGATACATTTATACAGTCATACATTTACAACCCACTTTTTTGTTTATCTGTCACACAGAATATTAAGCGTGAAATGCGTTGAAAGATGAGAAACATTTGAAAAGCTACTAGTGAATTTCCGTCGGAATTTTTTTAGAAATTTGCGTTACTGTCCTGAGAATTCAAAGATATATTTAGCGGAATTTTAAGGTTTTCTATTCATTCTCAGGGAAAAATGGAACTGAAATTGACAGTTCTTTTTTATTTTTTCACAAAATTCTGAATTTTTAATGACGAAATTTTTAATGACCCTGAGCATGTGGTTACGGTTACATAAGGACAGGGAATTCCTACAAATCCATTCGAAAGCTTACTACCAATGAAATCGGTGAAAAAACAGAAATATACTAATAACGCCAAAAGTAACAGTCACATGCCTTCTGTCGGATAGGCTCGCACCCCTGCTTGTTTTGTTCCCTTACCAAAAGGTCAAAACAAATGTATTCACATTCTCCAGTGCTTCTGTATCTCACTCAAGCCTCTCGAACGGTTTAATCTCACTGATAATCTTCAAGTCGATGTAAACGACGCGATCGTTCGCGTGTGGTCGAACGTATAATGGCCCAGGATAATCACTCTCGAATGGAGGAGAGGGATGGATGTTTCTTTGAAGCTGTGTAACGACCCAATCACTTCCACTGCTTCGATTCCAGGAAGAGGGAAAAACATGGATGCTCGAGGGAAAATTAAAAAGAAATTAAAAATCATCGTCATTTCGGCTGAAATGGGAGATTTTTTTAAATTTAATGTGTGACCGAAAAAAAACGCGACCTTCAGAGGCATTAAGAGGGGGAGAGTGAGTGTTCGTTTTTTAATCACCTCGTCATGCCTTGAATTTCCAGGAACGCTCAAATCCCGCAAAAAAGGGGACATTAAGGTGGTGAAGGGGTTAGAGGGACTTTAATATCCCCCGCAGAACTGAACACAAACACTTGTACTACTTTTTATTCATAATTCTCTTCCTGAGGATTTGAATACAATTGTAGTTGAATATTTTTATAGCAGGGAGGTGGGGAGAAAGAAAATTGCAATGCTGTCAAGAAAGGATTAATCGAGTCAGTGATTATCCGACGACTTCAAATGCCACTATTTGAATCTATTACCTACGTTAACTCCTGGTAACGTATTGCTACATAGAAAGTCGTAAAATACTGGACTGTGAAAGTACAAATAGCGTTTTAGTGAAATAAAACCATTCATAAATTTCAAAATTGAGTGCTTTAACCAAAGAAATGATGCCCTTCGTAATAACATTGAATTTGTTTTTTGCAGGAATTAATATATCTTGACGGATTTCTATTTTTTTTTTCAAAATACTCGTCTCGACGAATTCTATCTAGATCAATCAAAATATAAATATCCGGTCATACAAAGTTTCCGAGATATTCCCGTTTTTTCAATTTTTTTGTTTTTGTACGCACGATATTTTGAGAAAAAATGAGAATAGCAATTTGGTATCACTGTAGCTCCTACAACATTAAAGGTTCACAGTTAAACAATTTTTTAAAAATACTAGATACACTTTTACTGCATCAATGTGTAGTAAAATTACAAATTTGGTAGTAGAATTGGTATTTGCTACATTTTTGCATGAATATTGCAGCAAATATTTAGAATTTTACAGACATATATAGGAAAAATATTAATTGGAATGGTAAAATTACAATTCTCGTCTATGAATTGATTTGTATTCGAATTTACCAACATAATTACTAGAAATATTAAAAATTTCCAATTTTTTTACGATACACAAGTATAGTGCATTACAATCATTTCTCCAAATTCACAATAATAATTCAGGAATTCATTCCGAACTGGGAATTGCACGCACGGAGAGAAATTGTCTCGAAAATTTTTAGTACGAGTACTGGAAAAAATCACAATCCACCGACTGTGAAAAATTCTAGTGCTGTAATGGTAAAGTTTCTTGGTATTTCTGGTAACATTTCTGAGGATTTCCGTGAAATTTTCACAGAAATACGGGAAAAAATTCACGTTTTCCACAATACAATTTCTAGTGCCGGTACTGGAATTTTTTCCTGGCAGTCACTTTGCGCCTCTTTTCCCGTGCTAGCACTAGAATTTTGCTAAAAAAATTCTCTCCGTGCGTACAGACTGTAAAATCCTGGACTATGAAAGTACAAATAGCATTTTAGTGAAATAAAACCATTCATAAATTTCAAAATTGAGTGCTTTAACCGAGGAAATGATGCCCTTCGTAATAACTTTGAATTCTTTTTTGCACGAATTAATATATCTGACCTTTGAAACGTCAAACCGTTTCTCAACCCTCGAATTAACTGAGCAGTGACGAAACACTTTTTTTGTCGAAAAATATTGAATGTACCTGGAAGACTTCCGCGTAACAGGGTTTACCGGTCAGTGCCAGTCGACGAAGGGGGTACATGTCCGTGACTCTTTGCACGTAGCCGACAGAAAATATCGTCATTATGCGGTCCGTTTCAACGAGCGAAAACTCACTCGCTGGCACGCGATCCCTACGAGATACGTTTCTCCGCGACCTTGGCGGAAGAACCAACCGCTGGGGCTATGGTTTTCAGTCTTTGGATCACGTACGAATTGATATGAAATTTCAGAAGAGAAAAGAAGATCGAAGAGGTGCAAATTCGTCTGAGTGACAGACACGCATGTGAGTGAATTTGCGTGTTGAGAAGTGTCTCGAGTGAATTCAATGGGATGTCGTGAAATTATTGCAAAAATATGGAAAGCGTTGGGGACACTCAGCATGGAGTGCGGAGATATTCATGAGAGCATTTTACGCTCACCGGATGATCGGACACAACTCTCGAGTTCAAGTGGACTTTTATATTCTTTCTCTGGTCCTTTTTTCGTCGGTCTTTTCCCTTTTTTTCTCCCTCTTTTTCATGGGTGCTCTGTGTCTCTGTCATTTCTCCAGTGGGCGATGGAGGAGTGTGTGTCCGTTTTCCTCTCTGTGGTGGGTCCATTCACCCATGGCTGGCGGGAAAGGAACCTTTATGGCGCTGTTTGCCCTCTCCAATCGAGTGGGTCTCGTTTTCACAGTCTTTTTTTTATTTAGCTTCAGTTTTTTTTTCCATTTGAGCATCTTTGCGTCCCCCTCACTGATGTCCCCGTGAATCCACCGGATTCGCGTTTATTCGGAGCCAATGGGGAGTCAATGTCAGTTTTTATTGATTTCCAATTAGCCTTGTCCTTGTTGGTAAGAAGAAATCAATTTCACAAGCGATGCGAGATTAACAATCCAAATCGAGTTCATTTTACAAAATAAATTGGAAAAATAGTTGAACAGTTCAACTGAAAATATATTTTGACTGATTAGAACTCTTTTTTCTTCCGACAAGTCATTTTTTCATCCATTTTTTGATCTGATCAAAATTGCGTCTAATTGTTAAAAAAAACGCATTCTTGTACATCATGTAAAATATTCATGTGATTTATTCATGACTTCATGTCAGTTATTTATGAACAAGATTCTTCGTTCATATCTATCGCGAGTCAATTTTACAATAAATTGTAAAAATAATTGAACAGTCGAACCGAAAATCTAATTCGACTGATTAGAAGTATTTTCTCGTCCGACAAGCTGTGTGTTTGGGGTTCGGTACCTTTGCTTCAAAATTCTTGCGTCCAATTACTGTTCCTTTGATTTTTTTTCGTCCTTTTCGTCCCATTTTTCAATATATCCTTAACGACAGAGGAAGACACAGGGAAAACCATAATCGTCTCACCCTCGATGACCATAAAAATGAGGACGACAAGAGTCGTTCGAGCATCGCACCGAAGTTCTGGTTATTGGACTCATGAAGACCGAGGAAGATTTGAAGAAGACAAGAATCGTTCCCGTTTATGGCGGTTGGAGCGACACCGATCTTCCTTTGGTCACTCTAGTCTTCATTTTTGGAGGTATCGGTCAGTATGGGTGTCCTTCTCTAAATTTAGGGCAGACATTCCATAGACACCAGAAGAAAATGTGGAGAAATGAAAAAAATACAACGTTCGTTAATTTGTCATAGATGCCACGTTTCGCTAAATATTTTAGCTTCGTCAGGCTCTTGACATAATCAACGTTTTAATCGAACTAATAAATACGTAGGTCATGTGGAAGACATAACTTGCAACTGGACAGCATAAACCGTAGCAATAAATACAGCTATTAAACAAAAACATTGCACAATAACAAAACACGCATCAGCAGTCTTCCTTTTCTCACTCTCAATATTTAGTGAAACGTCGCATCTATGACAAATTAACGAACGTTGTGTTATAAATTAACGAGCGTTGTTTATAAATCTACTGAAGATTTATAAACATGGAGATGAACAACAAAATTAATTCCGTAGACATTCCAAGAAATAATAATAATCATTCATGACAGAAATTTGACCATTGCCCTAAAAAAAACTAAACCGGAAAATCGTCATTGCTTAATGTCCTGTGAAGCTCCACTCGAAATTACGAAAACACAGCGTCAGCAGAGTCACGTAAAGGGGACGACTCCAAGTTACAAGGAGAATGCTAAAGCGTCGATTCCCTTCGCGGTCACGTCGCTTATAGTTCTCCTCCTCCACCCCTTTCAACCTCCCAGCCTCCCCAACACTTGAAATCGTCTCCTAAAACTCCACTGGTGTATGTGCCGGAGGACATGGATGACTCAACCCCACCCGATTTTCCCGGCGTGTCAGCACTTTTTCTCAAAAATCCAGAAAGAGAGAAAAAAATCTCAGCGCCATTTCATTTTCAATTAAATAAAATTCCCCTGGAAAATAAATTGAAAATTACCCTGGCATCACTGGGGTGGGGTAATCTCCAGTGCCTCACGCTCCCGCAGTTACCTCACGATACATCCAATTAATCCTGCAATCAGGGTCTCTCTCCTCCACCTGGTTTATTTGCGATTAAAGCTCGCTCCAATTTCACGTGAGTGGGCGATCCTCTTCTCTACAGTGTAGATTCTACACTAAGCGTAACCACGGGGATCGCATCAAGCAGGATTTGCCCCATTTTGTACAACAATCTCAGTCTCATTGCGTGCTGCTTCTTATTTAGAGGGCCTTCAGCATACACTGCATTGCCATGATGCCCCTGTTCTGTGTCGAATTCATCCCTCCTCTTCGCCACCTCCGCCTCCTCGCAATACTGCGTATGATGATTGCCCTATCCAAGCCTTCTCATCAGCTTCTCTCCTTCTCATCGGCTTTTATTTTTATTACGGTTGGTCATTTTTTTTTTTATTTCAACTTTTCTCGGTACATGCTCATCCGTGCTTGGGCAATCTCCGCCACTTTGGTGGTCGATCCGATTGCCTTGGACTTCACTGGGGCCTGCTTCACCTCAGCCCTCAACCTCCCCTCAAACACAACTTATGCACGTAGGGAACGTACTTTCAATCATAAAGCCTCCAATCGTGGCACTTACGTACTGCTAATATCAACCAGTTCATTTCGAGTTTAATTTAACTTTCATTTTTGATGATCGAGGGGGTGAAGGGGGACTTTATTAATTTTGCGTTTAGGGGGGGCAATGGGCTTACTTGAGAAGAGAAAGGAAGTCACTCATATGGAACTTCAGAGAAGAATCGCTTGCGAAAAGCAAATTGCTAATTTTTAGCAAAAAAAACTATACTTGATTTAGTTCTGTGCAATGGGCCACTTGTTTTTAATAGAAATTAATTATTTTTAGTTTCTTCTCAATCGAAGTAACACCCTGAAGTACTGTATTTGTCTGGACATACGACTCGCACAAGAAGAAAATATGTGCGAGTCATATACCTGACCCTTTTGTTAAGTCTACGCATATTTGCTACAAAGCCAGTGATATATGAAAACATGCGGGAGAGGTATGTATACATGCATCTCGTACACACATCTATTAGTATATGTGTCACAGATCGTTTTTTGCGATCATACATGTGGATTTTACGATTCTTCATTCGACTTCGTGTTATTCCAGATCCTAAATAACACTAGAACTTTCCAACTAAGAATTATTTTCAATCGAAAATACGTTTCTATTTATACTGAAGAGACTCGATTCTTGAATTGAAAGTGAGAAACAAGTTTGCGGTGAAAAAATTTAATATCTTTTAATGGAGAAATCCAATCTAAGAACCCTTGCAAATTAGTTACCACGCCTAATATATTTTCGAATCAATAATATTATATTTGATTGAAGAGTTGATCTGTTGTTGATAAAAGAACATTCTTTTCGGGTATTCTTCCTCATTTCACGGATGTATGTTCTTTAATTATGTATAATAATTTTCATTTAACGATATTCATTGTTGCTTTAATCGCAATCGCAGCAAAAACAAATGTCTGAATTTCACACACCCGTTGTAGACATTTTTCAGATCCTAAAAAACGTCTGAATGAAATGAAAATTTGTCTGAATTTCAGACGAACAAGTGTCTAAACATTTTAATTAATGTTTGAAATCCAGACAAAGTTTCATTTTATTCAGACGTTTTTTCTACACTGATAGAACGGATTAGTTATTGTTAACGAATGGATTTTGGTTGGAAGTTAGGGTCTATTCGGTCCCACCAAATGTTCATTCGTTAATAGTTAACGAATGTATATTTGAGGAGCCTTGTTTGACTTGACTTTCGCCATTCAAGTGAACCATTCGTTAATTATTAACGAATATTCATTTGGTCATATTCAACTCTACCATTCGTTAATAGTTAACGAATTTCGTTTGGAATAAATGAATCATTCTATCAGTGTAGTCTGAAAAATGTCTGCAAAAGGTGTGTGAAATTCAACCATTCGTTTTTGCTGTGACAGCACCCTGTCGGCCTCTTTTCCTGAAAATCGGTGAGAAAATACCAGTGAGCGGAATGAATAGTCAAGCAATATCAGCTCCGACAAACCTGTAAGGAATATGATCGAGGTGTAGGGACACTCTTGCTGAATCCTCTCCAACCGAGAAAGATTGATATCGGAGAGGAGTAATTTTCCATGGGCGCCGAAGGGTCAAGGGCACGGCGGTACCCTTTGACCCGATGTTAATTAGTCCGGGATTTAAAACTAAAATGTTCCTAGGTTTGATGGTCTCTCTGTTGCGATGCGAAAAGCCGAGAGGACGGGCCTGAGGACGAGATGGCTAACCTATCATTACCCGTCGGTGGGGATAATTCAATTTATTTTATGTATTTATGGACATGAGGAAATCGAAAGGTGACGGGGATGAATAATCAGAATGACGGTGATGTGAAAAAGTGTGGAGTGGGATTTTTGTTGGGTGATGGGGTGCTTTTTTTAGCTTAGTGCTGTGTTGGGGAAAGGACGTACTTCAGGAATAGTGATGGGTCGACTATGAAGACTCCTCCTCTTCTGGATCACGGCTGCAGTCATCATCATTCGGGTTATTTTTATGCTTGCGGGGGGAAAATTGTAAAATTGAAGTGAATACATTTTCACCGACGGGTTTTTCGCCCCTTTCCATGGTAACAGAAAAAATCCGATGAATTAAGGATATCCAAGTACTTTGGCCATTTTTTTCACCAGTGAAAGGCTTTTCTACTTTTATAATCAAACATCAGAGCTTTCATTTGAGCCCCATTTGACACTAAGTTTCCGGACGTTTTACAATGATATTATTATTTAAACTTTGCAGGTGTGAATTTGAATCTCATTATTGAACAAATGGAAACCATTTTAAATATCTGAAAAAAAATTAGCAAGTTTACTTTTGGAGAAAGATTGATAAAGTAATTAAAAAATTGCAATTTTTGAAAATTAACAGCATTTTCTACAAATAATTTATAAACAATCAATTTTCCTCCATAAGAATCATTTTCTCGGAATCGTAACATATTTATAGAAGGCCGATTGACCACGAACTCAACCCCAGTGTTTATATTTATATCAAGTTCCGTTTAGAAATTATTTTAGATTTTCATCTTTAAAGTTCAAGTTATGTTTATACTATTTTGAATTACTCCACAGATACAATTGATTTCCTTACAGTTGGTCCATGCGATGGCTAATGGTAAATTGAGAAAATCCGAATTTCAATCTCATAATGTCCCTGACTCTGATGCTATGGACATTGGAGGGTATCCCCTTATGTAATATTGATGACTTGCTGCGTATCAAATGCTCCATGATAGCCTCCACCCCCTCTCAATTTCTCGTCACCATCCAATAACCCATCTCCTCTCCCTCCCTCTTCGTTTTCAGGGGGAATCCTGATTGCGAAGCGGGTTGGAGCCACTGATTTTCAATGGATGGGACCCGAATTTAAACTATGATTACCTCAACGCCGGTGCGCTAAGTATGGGTCTCGACTGGTTCAGCGTAATGAAGCTTTGACAAATTAGAACCTCGGAAATTACGTGTACTTTAACCCAACCCCATTACCATCTACACTGCATTCTATCGATGTACATGAGGATGATAATACTTGGGACAGATTAATGGAACGATTCATTATTTACAGATAAAATGTACGACGATTGGTTAATTACAAACAGCCATATTGCCAGTGAAAAATCAAGTTGTTATTAAATGAGTGAATGGCGAATGGAGTAGATAGGGTAATTATTTCGTGTCTGTAATGATACAGTCCCTTGTCTTTTTATGCTCGATCAGCTGCGACAAAGTACACGCACAAGGGAATAATTTATCACTGGTGGTTTTTCAGGAGAGAGGCATAAAATCGATGAGCCCCGACTGTATGTTAATTACCCAAAGCCATCAATTTTTGACAGATATAATGGACTCCGAAATCAGGAAAAAATGCGTAACGAAAAATCTTCAAAAATTTCCCTAAAATGCCGAAAGGAGAGCATCCTAATTCTTCTGGATACGAGAGCGTGGAGAATTCGCATTGTCTTTGATGGCTGACCCTTCCGGAAGGGTTCCGAGCGCCAGGTCAAGCGAGAAGGTATTTAGCATTCTTGAAAGATGGCGGAACGACCAATGAGGAATTTTTAATGCATGCAGTATTGGTTTTGGGATTTTCTCTCTCAAAGTAGAAGTTTTTTACAATTAAAGAATTCGCGGATTCCAGTTCCACATATGCGATTCAGCACGTATGAAAATATCCTATAGGATTTTCTATAGGATATCCTATAGGATTTGGAGAATTCGAACATTTCCTGCAGGATTTTTCAGATAGGATTTCCTTGAGGATTTCTTATAGTATTCCCTATCAGGTTTTTCCTGTAGGATGTCATACGACACGGACGAAAAAATTTAATAGAAAAACCTATCTAATTCGTTAGAAAATTCTATTGAATTTCTATTGAACTGTTCTATTAGTCTTTGGCCGATTCTATTGAAATGTTCAATTGAAAATATTCAGTAGAAAAAGTCAATAGAATTCAATTTTTCTATGTAACTTATTCTATTGAGATTTTTTCTCGGAATTTCCTCGGCTCAAATTTTCTAAGTTTTTTCGTTTGATTTTCTTGATGAGAAGAAAAGAAAAATAGAATGAAAAAAACTTGGAAAATTTGAGTCGAGCAAATTCTATAGAAAATATATGAAAAGAATAAGTTATATAGAAAAATCGAATTCTGTTGACTTTTTCTATTGAATGTTTTCCACTGAACATGTCAATAGAATCATCCAAAAACTCATAGAAAGTTTAATAGAAATTTAATAGAATTTCCTAACGAATTCGATAGGTTTTTCTATTAAATTTTTTCGTGCGTGGAGATTTTCAATAGGATTTTCTATAAAAATTAGATTTTCTCAGAATGATCATGTGGGAGTCATACATGAAAGTGATGGACGGGATGACCCCCACTTGACTCCTATATGACCCCACATGATCCCCATATGACCTTTATATGACCCCATATGACCTCCATATCACCCTTATATGACCCTCATATGATCCCCGTATAACGCTTTTGATCCTCATTCCGACTCTTATGACCCGAAATTTTATAGAAAATCCTGTTGAAAATCTCACATGGATCCAACGATAGTGATAAATGAGAATTTATTTGAGTTCCGTGAACCACAAACATTCTAAGATTTAAACCATTGAAAATAATGTACTTCTCTCAAGTAAATATGGTCTACGTATTAGGAAATTTTTCTCTCAGTGTATGTTGGAAACGCGAATTAATAATTTTAAAATGTGAATAGTGATTGGTAAAAAGCAATACAAGTGCGACAGAAGCTCTGACAGTCGCCCCTTTGTCTTAGCTACCCTTCATTGCCCCTCTCCGCCCTACATTCGTCAATTTTTATTCTGTTTGCCAACGGAAAAAATTACCGAACGACGGGAAATTTCGTAGGGAAGGGTAGCGCAAAACGGACTTGGGGGGCAAAACGAACCGCAGGGAAAAACGGACCCCTAGGGCAAAACGGACCACTGACAGAAAATTGATAATTTTTGTTTTTCCTTCCGAATGGAGCAAATTCGAAGTCATTTGTGGTTTGAGGTGATTAGCAAATCTGATCAAATTGCGGTTCAACGACACTTGTTGTCTATAAAAACCCTGTGACAGTTACGATCCAAGAAATTCACTTTTAATTGAACGCATTCAGTATTCCTGATTTGAAGGAAAGAAGAAAAAACAAAAATTATCAATTTTCTGTCAGTGGTCCGTTTTACCCTAGGGATCCGTTTTTCCCTCCCCTCCCCTATGTAATACCACAAGAGCTTGAAATTATCTAAATTTAAAAAACATTCCAACAGTACATCCGGTAAAATTCCTACCTATACAAGAATAGCCTCAATATGCCAACTGCTCAATTAATTGTGGTGGCAAATTCAGGTGCTGAAAAGTTATGTCTTCATGCAGCGGATTATTGCTATAGTCTTTTTTGTACTTGTTGACAATATCCAGTATTGTTCAGCCATCTGGCAGGCGCTTGAGTAGACCAAAGTGTGCATTTTCTCACCGCAATATCGAACGTCATCCCCAGGACATCCAGCCACAGTCCTTTAATAATTTATTAGCGAGGATGCCGGACGACACAGAGGGGAGTATTAAAGAGTCGAGTGTGTATTACGCCGCTGGGATGTCCCCCCACTAGCGCCGAATCATGTTTTGTCGTGTGTCGGGGACACTGCGGGTGGTCCTTGACACGATATCCTGGCTTTCTTGGTTGCACTGATACGGGAAATCAATTATTCAAGTGGGGAAATGATATTCATTTTGTCACAATGATATGTTTTTCATGCCAAAACTATTTAATTGTTACCGATTCTTGGAAAAATATATGTCTTACGGGGAAGAGGATTGTTATTTCTGTTATCTATATCACTGCAATATTAACGAATAAACCCAAATGTATTCCATGTATTTCCTGTACACTGAGGGAAATATCGACATAATATCACAAAACTAAATTCTTTGGCTAATTTCCTTCGTTGCTCACATGTGTGGGGATTCGCCGCCATGTTGTTTAGGCTCCAGCGTTGCCGAAGTCACTCTAGGCTGCCCGGGCGCATTTAGCGAGTTTACGGCAACGTCGAGTAACGGGCCATATCATTGAACATTAAAAAAATAATTCAACTATTGGAAATAATTTGTTTTCACATTGAATTTCGGGAATTGTGTTTGTAATGTTCCAGACACTTCAATTGAAAAATGTCAAATTTAAAAACAATTTTCTGGTTAGCCTATCCAAAAACCACGCAATGCGACATTTTCCTCATATGGGGACCAATCTAAAGTTGAAGATTATTTGAAACTGCGCGAAATTAACAAGAGCCTCGATTCCATTCGGATATCCGTAATACTTTTCTCAGTTCAATATAACCGATTTAGTTTTTAGAAAAAAAAGCTTCTAATCCGGTGCCCTATACGATATATCATAAAATCAATATATGACGTTTATGACAAAATAAAAAATCTGATATACTTAATTCTTCCTTTTCCCCAACTTCTCTCCAGCCAAAACGGTTCCAAAAAGCGGTTTAAATTAAATTTTTTTTTTAATTATAGAAAACGCAATAATAATAATCATTTTGAATTGTGAATAATTTTGTTTGAGTTGCCAACATTTCAAAATCTCAACGAGCTCTTCATCAGGGTAATATTTATTCTGCATAAAAAAAATGTACGAAAAGCAAATTAAAGCGGACAGACTATTTTAATTTATATAATTTAGATACTGATATTTTACATAATTTAGATACTGATCAAGCATAATTTTTTTCAAATTTTGTCCACATAGTTTAGTCTGAGAATTCGAGAACTGAAAATATCCAAATTTAGACTGTGGCATGTCGAAACGGTTGAGCTACTTGAAATGGAGCAATAAACAAAAAAAAGAGATTCATGTACATGTTCTCTATTCACACAAAATCTCGTGCAAATGATTCCATTTTGAATTCTGTTATTTTCATGACTGAATTTTTTTGATTAAAATAAAATGATTTTTTTACGACATTGCCGCCATCCTGATGCGCATGCAATCGAGCCACAAAACAGACATTAACATGGGTCTCAATCCCCGAGTTTAATCAAACGCTAACAGTCGGAGATTTAATCTGGGCCGCAGAGTCGACTCTCTTTTGACATTAGTGAGGGTATATTTCCACCCTTCGCTGTGCACTGTACATTTACCGGGGATGTATAGCCACATCTTGAGTAATGTAATCACAACATCAGGGGTTGAGTGGATTATTTATAGGCACTCTATTTGTGGATCTAATGCTTGAGGGAATGATATGACAGTTTTAACTTCAATCAGTCTTGGAATAGAATGAAATTACTGTGAGAATGTATTTCCTGCAATAGAAACATAATAAAATATAATAATCATGTTGTTGATGGGTGTATGGTCGAGTGGATAAGGTGCTCACTCGATGAGGTACAATGTTAAAAAAAATTGGCTGAACTTTCCGGAGAAAGACCTGGAAGTCGATTTAAGGGAAAAAAGTCAACAGAATTTCAAATTTAAGTAAAGTCCCATTTTTTTAGCGGCAAGAAGATGGAAAATCCATAATATAGAGGAATGTTCAAGTGAAAATGAATATTCACGGCCAAATTCCCATGAATTTCCAGGCAGTTTCTTTAAAATTCATGGAATTCCAGGAATTTTTGGAGGAATTTTCCAGAAAATTCAGAGGAATCTGGAATTCAAAGAGAGCTTTTTCTCAATTTTCCTGGTTTTTTTATTAATTTTCCCAGAAAATTCATGAAGTATCTGGAAAACCAAATGAGACATCATAAGTCTAATGAAACAAAAGATCGTCGAGTAAGATCCCTAGAATGTCTAGACTGCATGTCCTAATGTGACTTATTTTCAGACACTAAGAATGATTCAAACAGTTAAATCGCTGAGTGTATCGGGAAAAAACAAATTAGAAAATGGGAAAAACAAATGAGAAAATGCGCAAAGAAATTATTCATCATTGATCATTTTTAGTATGAATTCTGAATTCCATGAATGTGAAAAATGAATCCATCAAATTCATACTTCAATTATTTTTTTAAATAATAGACTATCATTTGACTAGGGTATTTTGATCAGCGGCAACCGTGAACGTTTGAAAATATTTCGCTCCTCAGGCCATGGCCAGAGTTTGACCAATCCAATGCTGCCACTTTCACAGAAGCCGCCATTTCGGGGCACCCATGAATATAAATTATTTATTACAAAAGATTGACACTGACGATAATTTTCATAATTTTCGTAATTTTCATAATTTTCGGTTGAGTCTAAACTGAAACAAAATATTTCTATTTATATGTATAATAAAAATATGGGGATACAAAAGTCCCCATACTTCAAATATGGGGGCAGAAACGTCTTATAAAAGGGGAAAAAAGTGTCTTAATTTCAGAGCCTAGTTTTTCTACTGTGAGTGCAATTTTAAAAAATTTCAGAGTTAGAGTCAGTTCAACAAGGTCATATGTCAGGTACAAAGAATATAGATGAATGACATCAATGGTGAATCTAGAGTTGGTCAATGAGGAAAAAAAAACAAAACTGAAATGAATGAAGTTTTATGACGACCTCATTAAGGTCCGAAATTTTTTTTGTGAATTTTCTGTGCAATTTTTGAAACGGGAAAAAACTTTTGGGATTTAATGGCTTTTTCGAATCTGTATTCCAGATAAAGAAATCTCAATTTATGTGAATTTTATGCAAAATGCAACTCAACATTCCTGACTGATTAACCGGCCATTTAATTAGGCCTCGGAAAACGATTCCTAAATGCTGAACGAAAACGTTTTACCCGTATTTTCAACATCACGCGAGCTTTCATGGCTCTGTACATATACAAGTAAGTAAGAGAAGGTAAAAAAGAAAACAAAAATGAAGCGACTCCTGCAATTCGTTTCGCCTTTACGATCAGGTGTATTCCGTCTCTAAATTTTCATTTATTTATTTTTTCTCAATGACTGTTTGACACGCACAAATGTTTATCGCAATGAATGATACAATGTATAATATTATACAGTAAGTATAAGGAAGAATGAAAGAGACAAAATTTTCTTCACATACGTACATACACATACACACACAAACCAACATGTCTTCAAAAACAATGGAACATGATACTAAACGTCGTGAGACGTCGACAAATCACGGAAATTCCTAATTTGAATTTCGGGGTCATTACAAGAACTTCCTCTCATTGGGGCAGAAAGTTGAGAAAATAGACATTTGTTATTATTGTTCCTGTGCATAGGCTGCTTGAGTTCACAGATGTATCGAAAGTTAAGAAAATATATTGAATAAAATATTATCACCCCTAAAAAAGCATCGCAGAAGAGATTTCACGATGAAGACACGAAATATATAATAGATCCAAAATTTCGCGCCCCAAACTTCAACACTATCAACTCACGCATCTCACAAGCATTCACCTCTGAATATCGACTAGAAAGTGGTAATACCTATGTGAAACTCTTCGATTGCGTCGTGTGTTAAATTTCAAATAATTCACGATTCTGAACTGATCGATGTTTCTCAGAAACGTCAGAATGTTATGGCCGCCACTACGGCGGAGTTGTCTTCAAGCCCTTCGAATCTATAATTGTATCGAAATCTCCCCCCAAACCCACCCCCCCCTCCCCCTCCTCCAATCATCACTCTTTATCTACACATTTACATATCCAATAAAAAAGAAAATGGTTCACAAACGTTTAATCTCCGCCCATACGACTACCGTTGTCAATCGTTTTCGCGGTTACGGAAAAGAATGTACCCTATGATTTTGAGCGACAGGGGACGATACGCAGGTGTCACCAGTCCCACTCCCCCCTCCCTCTCCCGCCGCCCTCCAACCACCCACACTGCGTTTCTCGCGAGTCAGGGAGCCAGTGGTATGATGACACGTTGTGGATTTTTCCACGTTCATTCTTTTTTGCCTCTATTCTTTTTTTAAAACCATAGACAAGTCCTGAACGATGCACATAACCCCGCGCAGTGCATCCCAGCACACAGGAAGTGCGCTCGGCGATCAAAGGGGGGCGGTGACGTAAAATCGTTTGATAACAGAGACGAGTTGACAGTAATTTATATTCCCCAGCAGGGTTCATATATATGTACGAGGTTAAAAAGGAAAAAAAGAGTGGAATAAAATGGGACAAAGTGGTGGAATCGATTGAGAGAAAAAATGTCCCCTCTTTTTTTGCTCTTTTCCGCGAAACCAATCTGTTCATATCGCAAACCACAATCTGACTTCAAACGCCAGGTGCACGTTTCCCGAGGTTCCTTCGGCAAAGTGAATTTAATCTTTGTGATTTTTCTCGAGTCGGCACTGGTTCTAAATCCCCCTGAATAATACTCTGGGAGAGAATGAGAAAATAACTGGGGGAAAACCCCTTAACCCGACTATCAGTGCGGCAACCTTCGCAACTGAATTTCACTTCGGTTATACCTTGCGAGGGTCATACCTTGCAAGGGTCAAACGTCAGGCGGGTCAACTGTCGCACGGGTCATATCTCGCAAGGGTCATGCTTTGTAAGGGTCAAACGGCGCAACGGTCATACGTCACGAGGGTCAAATGTCGCAAGGGTCATGCCTTGTGAGGGTCAAACGTTGCAACGGTCATACCTTACGAGGCTCACACGTTGCAAGAGTCAAACGTCACGAGGGCCAAATGTCACACGGTTCATATCTCGCAAGGGTCCCGCCTCGTGAGGGTCAAACGTCGCAGCCGTTATACTTCATAAGGGGCTAACGTTGCCACGTTCAGGCATCGTGTGAGGGTTATACCTCGCGACGATCATGTCTCCGGTTAGACCCTTGATGATTTTCCTTCCTGCTCCTTTTGTCTGGTCCTTATAGTCATTGGAACTTTGTGTTTGTCCTTCCTGCCTCCCCGGTTGCTGCTTGTTGTCGTTTGACCTTTGCGATTGTCCTGCCTACATCTGGTGTTTGACCGTTACAACGTTTAACCCTTGCGACGTATGACCCTTGGAATGTTTGATCCTCACGAGGTATGACTCCTGCTAGACTCGCTCATGACACAGGACCTTAATTCTCCTGTTAACGGGGTTGATCTCGCGCCAGAACAACTGCATTGTTCTCAATCAAACTGAGAAAAAAAATTACTTTCGCCAAGTGTGTTTACTAACTACAGGAAAATTTATACATGTCTTATGCAGACATTTGTGTACATTTACTTGTAGCAAGTAAAGATACTTGGGAAAAACAATTTTTTTTCTCAGTGCACGCACACGCGCGTTTAAAAAGGCTTAAAACCTCCTTCGTAAGGCTTGTTTTTTTAAATGTAGGAAATTTGGTAAAATAACGGTGGTATTTTACTTGCTCAACCCTGCTCTGGAGTGAAAATGCGGTTGGATGAGAGAAGAAGAAATACGGGGACGAAAGAGACACACCAAAGAAACCGGCAGTCAGATCGGTTATCTACCTCGGGTAATTACTCACAAATGTCTCAAAAAAAAGGAGACAAATGGACGTTTGAGAGATGCACATGAAAATTATTCCACGAGTTGTGGAGGTAAATACGACAAATGATAAATGACGAAAAATGCTGGGGGGTTTTCTGTTGCACTGCATCGTCCTTATGGGTGAATCTCCGCCCTCTGACATTGGCATTTGGGCTTGAGATCGAAACGATATAATTATTGCAGTCGTTATGATCGGAGTGGCCATTCAAATTCCTCTGGGCGAATTGTGCTCAGAGTCCATATCAATTAAATAATTATAAGTACGTGTCCTCAGGACTGGGAGCAATTAAATCCTGCAGGGGTACTTTAGATTCATTCGATCTCAGAGTCGAGGGAAAAATTGCAGAGGAATTATTTAGGTGAAATAAAAAGTTCGCTTAGTAGCAAGAAACTTGCATTATTTTTCAACTATTGGTGAATAGTTTGTTTGGACCATTGTTATTTCTCTAATAGTTCCGGTAATAGAAGGCAATTCTCCAGAAAATATGAAGCAAACGTGCAATGTTTCTAGTGCATCATCAAGTGAATCATTCGTTAACTATTAACGAATATTCATTTGGTTATATTCAACTCCACCATTCGTTAACAGTTAACGAATTTTGTTTGGCATAAATGAATCAGTCTATCAGTGTGTGTTTTTTTACTGACAAAATCGTAAGCTATCCATTGAACACCCGTATTTATCCTCTGAATTACATTTCGCTCCTCAATTACCATTCGTATAGTAAAATTTGTCACGAGTTTCTATGTAATTTTTGTCCAACTTTTCTTTCCGCGTGTGATGCAGTGCCATCTTCAAAATCTCACAGCTGTTATTCCCCGAGGAAGAACTGTTAAAGAAGATATTTTCTACCCCAAATTCTTAAAACAACATTCTTACATCACTCCCAAGAACTTGAACTACTTACCCATCAGATTGTAGCAGAGACAGGCGAGAAACGAGCCAAAAAGGCTGATACTCTAAGTCGCCTTAAGAACACCCGCAGGGAATGACGGGTGCAAGGTTTGGCTTAATTCCCGTAATCTTCGTGTCAGTGTAGCTCCCACAATCCTCGAATATTCAGGAACCTCGAGTATATAGGTGGAAAACGAATAATAACCCACCTTCTCTCTCATTTTTTTCAACTTTCGATCCACAATCATTGAGAAATGGCTTGCGGGGGTAGCTCCAATCCCGGGATGCGATAATTACCACCGGGAGTCGAGTAGGCGGCCCAAGAAATCCACATAATCGCAAACTCCCAATCACTACTCACCCCCGTCCATTCTCAATCGTTATCACCTCCCAGAATGATTCACAATTTATTGAATTAAAAATTCCCCAACAAATAATCCTGCATTATTACTATCTCTCCAAATGAACTCTCGTCGACAGAATAAGCACCTGCAGTACCTCACCTGCTCCAAATATCATCCTCCGCACGCAATTCCAAACAAAAACGCCTGAAAGAGCATGAAAAAAAATGAGGGCATGAAAAGATCCTAAAATGAAAAAAATCCACTGGAAACAAAAGAAATAATAAAACACATAAAACGAAAAATGTGTATCATACGTATAATTGCAATAACATTGTGAATCCGTGCATGAAGATTTCACTCTCCCAACCGTTGCATTTCCGGCTTACGTATATATTTGAATTTCCTGTCAGGTGGAGATATGAGAATGAGGGACTTTCTTATATTCTGTTCCTGTGGCTTTTGTATCTCTGGCTGTTTCGTCTTGACTGAAATATTCTCATTGTTATTTGGCGTCTGGCCTCAATCACTTCATTCTAAGGATCTTGATAAACCCGCCACCCTTCCCCCTCCCCCCTCGCACCGCTCCGCCATAGAGGAAAAAAATAAGCTCTTGGGTATAATTAGACGCTCAGTGACACGAGAAGTTGAAAAATTGCAAAAATTCTCCTGCAAATGTTTTCGCGGTTTTTATCTTTGTTTTTGTCTCTTGTTTTGCGGCTCTTTTTCACTTTCGATTATTCACGGGTTTTTGTCGTATTTCTGGCTGACCCTCAGTGCCGGTAAGAAACGCTCAGGGCGTCTCGAATATAGTCGGGGCAATGTCTTTGCTCTCGTCGCGGATGAACGAGCTTAGTCGCGATGGGCGTGGCAGCATAGAGTCAGAGAGCCGTGACGCACTGGCATATAAAACATGTACATACAAAACTGTGTAACGTTGGCTTTTGTAACAAATACATGCGCAGGGAACGCGTGCGCGGCCACGAGCGTGACACGGGGCACACGCTTTTATATTGGGCATGCGCCCCAGGCACTTTCTCTCCAACCGATAATACCTTTGGTCTGGTTCGTATGCTAAAATTCAAAGTCCCGCGGTGTCTGGAGGGAGAGGGAGAGTTTTTCCCTCTTCTCGCATCTACTTTGACTTCGCTTGACTTTAGGAATATCGCTGCGACGTGTCGCCGGATGCTGGGGCGGTGACGCGTGACGGTATTAATAATTCGTAGCACGTTGAAGGAAACGAGGGGCGGGGGAGGGGGAGAAGTTGGGGTCTAGGAGGAAAAATGGGGGAAGAATTAAATTGCTGGTGAAAGTTGGGAATGAAAAATTTTGAAGGGGAATTGAGTAATAGGATTTGTTGCGATTTTTTTTGGCAATTAGACTTTTTATCTTGGATTGGGGAGGTCATTTATTGATTGTGATCTATTTATTAGGTAATTTTGATGTAAGATGCTGTTGATCTACACGGAGAGAAAAGTTGAATAAAAAACACATCTATGGATGCAAAAATTGCTGGTCCCTGTACAGTAAAATATGCCAAACGGTAGGGTATTTTTATCTTTATACCCTATTTTATATCAAATTGTGATTTAAAATATTCTTCCGGATGCCATCTTGATCGAGTGCGATCATAAGATGGATTGCACCAGCTGTTGTTGAAAAAAATTATTTTGAAATCAATTTTTCGAAATTTGGACAATTCAGATAAATCTATGTATTCTTGATTTGCCATTAACAGAAAGTTCAGTGTAATTAGATACCGAATATTACAATTAACTTTCATCATTTTTTCCCTCTTAATAGAATTTAAGATGACATATCTTCCAGAAAATGACGATTAAATTTTTCAGGATATTTCAAATGTTTCCTACACTGTTAAAAAAATTTGGCTGAATTTTCCAGAAAAAGACCTCGAGGATTCGATTTAAGCGGAAAAATCAATGGTACCTCAAGTTTCTTTGAATACTCAAGCCAAGTCCCAATTTTTTAATGACACAAAGACGGAAATTCCACAATTTACATGAATTTTCGAGTGAAAATGAATATTCACTGCCAAAGTCCCTCAAATTTTCAAGGAATTCCTTAAAAATTCACAGGAATCTGGAATTCAAGGGAAGGTTTCTCTGAATTTTCTTGATTTTCATTAATTTTCCCGGAATACTTAAACTGAAATGTACAGTTCCCACAGATTTTTCCATGAAATTATGCATTTTCAATGACAAAATCTCTTGAAATTAGTGGATATCTTACCTGTTAAAAATTTTCAAGACACTTACCGAAAATTTCACTAACAAATTTCTAACAGTTTAAGCTAACATTCATCCTGCCTCATTAATTTGCGTGAATAATTTTTCCATTGTTCGAAGCTAAAAAAAATCTATCTTCGCATATAAAAATCGAACGAGACTTTCACGCTCTCACCATGTTTCCCACTTCCCAATTTTTCCACAGGATCAGTTCACATGGGAAAGGTTAATTGACCACATTTATTCTATCTAATTAATTCCGCATAAATGATTTCCCCCATTGACAGATTGAAGTTCCATCAGTGGGTGTACATACCCCAATAAATAACCAATTTTTCCAATTTATCACCGATGAAATCGTAGATCACCCGAGATTTAAATTTTACGAGTAGAGGTGGCTCTCCCCTACCTCGTTACATCTAAGCGTCCACCCACGCACTCGGGGCCGGCCATCGAAGAAATATTGAATTCAATGGGCAATGTGCAGTATCGCACGCAGGACAACTATTACAAGAGACAAAAAAGGGGTACAGGCCCACGCGAGAATCGCGGGTATCGGTGGATCAAGATCGTTATCGAATGGAGTCTCTCCCTCGCATTGTATTAAGGTACTGACTGAGTTTACGAGTGAGTGCCGTGGACTCTCGTCGTGGGCGCAAGAGCGCCTTTTATCCAGATAAAAAGCGCAGAGGAGCATTATGGCACTGCGATTAATTTTTTCGACATTTTTTTTTATTCTCCATTTGTCAGCCGCTGGCCATTTCCGTGTCTTTTTATCGAGGGCATGTGGGCGATTTTTTTTGCCATTAATTTGTCCCCCCGAAGGATTAAAAAATTATTCTAAAAATATTACGGCCACAGAAAGCACAAAAAACGAGACATTAATTCTGAATTGAAATAATTGAGGGGTAAAAAGTGCATTGATATGCCATTGAAAGGGGGGGGGGTCACCCCCCGGGGCGACTCACGAGTGACGTATATTCTCGCCTCGTATATGCGGTCACGAATCACCGCGCGTGTCCAGCGATGTAAGTAATGACAATGCGATGACTGGCCGGACACTAAACACCTGCGTTCCGCCGTGTCTTATCTCGCGGATACCTGCTGTTAGGACCCAGTGGTTTTTTGCGCTATAGATTTACCTCGAGTCCCTCAACACGGATGATACGTCGATATTGGAGGATTCCCGTGCAGACACTTTGGGTGGTCTCGGAAAGTGCCGTCACGATGGGACGTCGTATTGCCGGTGCTGGCGGGTATAATCCCATTGTTGTGGCAATCCGTTAGTGATTCATAAAAAAATATCGATTTTTTTTTCACCGAATCATTCTAAATTGAATGAAAATCCATTCAAGCTTAATGACCGATAGGTTTGGGCGAATGTCGAATTTGGGGAATGAAAAATATGTGGAAATGAGGGAAGGGGGTGACAATTCATGAAAATAATTGTAAATGGTGAATAAGTTAGTGGATTTGGTGAATGAAATTGGGATCAGGGCTGATTAGTTTTTTATTTGATCTTGCAGACTATTTGGTATTGTCATTGATGGAATGAAGAGAATTCAATAAATTTAGGAAGCGACCGCACTGAAATGTCGGAATCTAACATGCTGATGAGTTGATTATTCCAGTTTCATATGAAAAAAATTAGAAAATGATTAGGTTTTGACTTTTTTATTGATCAGAAAGATCCGCTTTTCAGGAATAAATCCTCATAAGTGGTCTCATGATTTAATTCCTAACTGATTGAGTCTCAAATTTTTGTTCACTTATATATAATAGGTAGACAAACATAACTAAAAGAATTTGTTCAAAATTTAAATTTTTTTTTTAAATTTTTTTTCTCAAAATAGGCTGAAACGATAAATTTGGAAAATTATTTAAAGATATCCAAGTAAAAAATAGCCAAAGTACTTGGATATCCTTAAACTACGTTACAAATAGTTGAACTAGGAATTTTTTCGGATTTTTCAAATGATTTATTTACAGTGTAATAAGTAAAATGATAAAATAAATCTGGCAAAAGCATACTTCAATAATTCGTCATGTATTCAATTTTTCAAATTTGTCACCCAGGGCGATTTCAAGAAAAAAATTTCCAAATTCCAAAAAATGAAGATTTTCAAAAGTCTCATTTCGTCAATCGATTGAGAATTGCGTCATGTGCACACTTTTGAAAATTCCATCAATGAAAAGAACCAATGCCTAATTTCTTATTTTTTACATTAACACTCCCGTTGGTCGCGCTACGAGCGCCGCGTCGTACTTTTTTTGATTTTCTAAATTACACTGCAGTAAAACCTCATAAAACTGCAGTAAACCCTCAACGAACAATTTTTTTCGCCGAATTTTGATTTAATTAGCTTATTATTCATTTCAATTGAAGTAGCTCTACCCTTGCGATAAATTCAAAGATTATTGAAAACTACAAAAAAATTGCAGAAAACTCGATTAGATTCGGAATTCTAATTTTTTTTCAATTTAATTATTGTTTTGGTTTTTCAAAAAAGAAATGTTTCAAAAACAGGATTTAACCCAGTGTCTTCTGTGAAAATCAACATTCCCATTGTAATCAAAGATTAAAATCAGATTTTTTTCATTAGATGTGAAAAAATCAAGAATTTTTTTGACACCTCATAAAAATATTCCACCGTTTTACAAACAAGTTTTATTATTTAATTATAAGAGGGAAATGTTTGAAAAAATATCAATATATTGCGAAATTTAATTCAGATAATACTGAATGGGTATGAATTTTTTCAAATTTTTTCCATGCAATTTAGTTGAAAAATTTGAAAACTGAAAATATCCAAAAGTACACCGTAGCCCGGCCGAAGGATAGAGCTACTTTAAGCTGATTATTCTCCGAGGTATATTCAAAGTGCTCCAGGTAGAACATTCTGAAAATGCATGCAGACAAATGCAATGGAAACGAACACTCAAAAAAATTAAAATCCCTTAAATGTTTCCAAGGAAGTATCTCCTATTAGACACAGCCTCCCCGTCCACTCCACACGCACTCGTCCTCTGCGCACGGCGACTTTTGTCCCACCGCTGTAACCCCTGGGGATAAAATTCGCGAGCCCCGATCGCACCCACACACATATACAATTTACATTCGCCCTAAACAACGATATTTCCCATCTCTCTCTACATCTTACGTTCCCGCGAAGCTCTTCACCCGCGCGCGAAGGCGTGGTCGAGAGACGCGCGACGTCCATTTGTCTCGAGCGCCTCCCGCACCAGGAACGCCCTCGCATCCCACGGGCATCGATCACGTCTCTCTCGTCTTATATATCTCCAGAAACGACTTGGGAATTGTTACCAACATTTCCGTAATGCTTAGATTACACATACAGTTCTCTTTGAGAATAGAATAAGCTCCAAAAAAATAAATAAAAGTTTTTGCTCGTTTTATTTGAAACTAGGGGGCTTCGGTTCTCCCCACGCTCGCTTCGCTCACTACGCCACGCGAATGTTCAGATGCGATTTTTTTTTCTATAGAAAAGAAATATTAGTAAACAACACTCCGATCAACATATCGATATTTGGATTTTACCTGTATGGATTCTAAAGATGTCCACTGAGAGAATGATTAATTTATTGCAAACGAGATTCGTAAACTATTAACGAATGGTAGAATTGAATCTGACCGAACAAATATTCGTTGATAGTCAGGTATTCAATTAATAGTTACAATTCCAATTTTAATTTATGTAGCATTTGTCACAATGATGTTGACATAGCGATTTAACGCGAAATGTGAAGTTCGCGAAAGTTCGCCGAAGAGTGTAGTTCTTGCGAATGGTAGAATTGAATATGACCCAACAAATATTCGTTAATAGTTAGATATTCAATTAGTAGTTAGTATTTCAATTTCAACTTATGTAGCATTTATCACAATGATGTTAACATAGCGATTTAACGCGAAATGTGAAGTTCGCGATTTCTCGCGGAGATCGTCGGCATGTACAAACGCCTCGTTCAATTGTGTATTCCACCGTCCCCCGCCTTGAGACAAGTCTAAATTTCAATTTTAACTTACGTAGCATTTGTCACAATGATGTTAGCATAGCGATTTAACGCGAAATGTGAAGTCCGCGAAAGTTCGCCGAACAGTTAGCGTAACAGTTAACGAATGAACATCTGGTGAGATCGAATAGACCCTAGCGTTCAACCAAATCCATTCGTTAACAATAACTAATCCTTTCTGTCAGTGCAAGAGTTCGACCCTTATAATCCTGCTTTGTTCGTGACAAATATGTGACTTTTAGACTTATAAAATATGTGACTCTTACTTGGAGAAGAATTTCATGATTTGTCTCGTTTTCTACTCATTTTCAGGGAAAAATGGAACTGAAATTTACAGTTCTCTTTGATTTTTTCACGAAATTCTGAATTTTCAGTGACGAAATTCCTTGAAATTTCAGTGGTAATTAAATTGAATAAAAATTTTCAAAACGTGTAATGAATCAGTCAGACAAAAATTTTCAACAGCTCAGTTAATGCTAGAATTGTTAACCGTATTTATTATTATAAGAAATAAAGAGAAAGATAATCTCATTAAACTTTTTCTGTTTCAGCCGGTAAGCATCGCCGTGCTTGAACTACCCGGAGAAAGACGCAACTTCTTCGTGGTATGTAAACAAACTTGTGAAAAAAAAGTCAAACAAAACAGAGCTAGCTATTTCGCCAAGTATTCGTTTCCCATTATTAAGCGATCGATGCAGATACATTTCGAGAAAAGTGGAATTTTCTATACCCATAGTGTATCCCATCCCCAAAGAGGGACCAAAAAAAGTACGCGAGCCTAAGGAAGCCTCTGCACGCGATGTCAGTGGAAATAAACTTCGGCGTGTTTTGCCTAAGGCCTGACCCCGGCCACCAACTAACGTTGGCAGGATGTCGCCGTTTGTGCACTGTGCGCGTAGTTGTTCGCGTGTCTACCATAAATTTCTTGAGGAATTCACGGAAGTAACGAGAGTGGGATTAGATAAAGATATCGAAACTAGAAGTCATTTTGTGATTATCCAAAAAATTTTCGAGGCGAGATATTTCGTTATTTTTTCATAATTTTTCTTTAGGAAATCACTTGTTGCATATGATTGCGCATTATATCACATGCCACCTTGAAGATATATAGTTTCTTATTAATGCTTTTGAAACTCTATACCGAGTTTATTAGCGTTTACATCTGTATAATGACATGAGGTATAATATTTTGGATACCTCCAAGTGCACTTGGATCTGCGCAATTTTCCTACCAAATATTTACATTTTGATTGAAATTTCAAGTTAGCTATGGAATCTCCGCCTTTCTGGTGCTCAAATATTTGCTATTCTATTGAATTTTCAGCCAACTTCCAAGTTTCTTGACTGTTTCTCCCTTTAATCGAATAGAATTTGAATGCATGTTGATTCAAATCTTCCAATTCTTTTCTGAGTCATGACAATTTAAAATGACATTCAACTCTCGTTAAATATAGAGGAACTTCCTTTCTCATAAATTACACTGTTAAAAAATTATTCTTGAAATTTCAAGTGAAATAGTTTGAAATTTTTAACAATGACAAAGTTATCAGGACTTTCTGTATATTTCTTCATTGACGACTCAGTTAATTTCTTGAATATTCAAGTAATTCTCGATTTTCAGGTCCATACGGCACTGGAAAACCCTGAAAATTTTGAAAATTCAGGCAACAACTTTTTTGAATTCTCAATCTATTGAACATTGAATTGTATGTGATATTCAATTTTCGCGTTGAGTTTGGTAATTTAAGCTTTCATTGAAAAATCAATCATTATTTAACGTGAAAAACCCAATTTTCTTGAATTTTCAAGATGAATAAGAAATTTAGTGAGCGTTTCCATTTGAAATTGAATTGAACCTCACAACATTGTAAATTCAGACGACACTGTACCTGAAATTTCAAGAAATTTCTAACGGTATATGCTATAGCTTCATCAAACATCCGCCTTAATTCTGCTCTAAAATTGCTCAATATCCAGATCATTTCATGTATTTGATCAAGTATTATAGATTCAAGTTTTAAATAAATAAAAATAACTTCAATAAAAAAAATAGACTCAAGTTACGGCAAATCATTTCATTTTAACGCAATAACGATAAAAATCTACAATTTCTGAATGCAATAAATCAAATCTGCAATCTGTTGAGGTCGATAAATCGGTACACAGAATCTGATGAAGCAATAACACATTCCGAATGTCGAAAACATTTCTTCCAGCGCGCCCCCGAGGTGCAGTAATTAATGATTGCACAGTTTGAAACTTATGCCCACAAATGAAAATTTATGCGACAGAGGGGTCTACAGTGTATTGACACATTTTGTTTCATGTCTCCGTGGATTCTACATGAACGTACGTGAATGCATCCGAGTGGCAAAAGTCGAGTGAGAGAGATGCATATGCATGAGCCAATTGATATGAATGCATCGGTGCATGCCAAACGAGACTATATCTCGGCTCACTTTTTTATATCAGATGCTATTTTTCCTTTCTACTGTGGTGCATATGGGTTCTTAATACGTGTCTATATTGCCGCACGCGGAAACACCGTGCGAATCTTTAATTATCTGTCGGAGTCTCTTCCCGCACTCTCCCTCGCTCATTAACGACCGTTAGCCCCTTGTGAGTTGGAGCGAGAGGGGAGCTGAGGATTCTTCAGACTTGACGCGCAGCGAAGTCCCCAATTTTTAATGATGATATTGTGATTAAATCTACATGGGGTTTATTAGCACTGAAAGCAAAACATTAATAATGTTCGTCAAGCGGTAGATTGTGGACAATGGACATGATGTACATCGTTAAGGGTGTCAATCGTGTTTCATACAATTTTTTTTTAAGCTTTTCATACTTCACTCGTAAAGAAATAGTAGATTTCATCATTATGCCCACAAAGTATTTTCTGACAAATGTGAGTTTATAATTCGTGCCGAAGGGGAGCATTAAAATCACATTCGTCAGGAAATTCTCCGCGGGCCGTGTGATGTAAACTATTTTATGACACTAGGACTGATAAACCGCGATTCTAACCTCGCTTCGCTCGGTTCGATCGTGGTTTTCAGGCCCTACGAAACCGCGATTGCGTGATCTGTAATCAGTATTTTCATTAGCATCGAGATTTTCAGTCCCAATGACATAAAATGTTGGATGTCACACGGCGATAAAAGTATTATCTAACTCATGTGATTATAAAGTCCCATTCGTTAAATACTACTCTTTCGTCAGAAGGCCCGTAAACCGCGATCTATAAAATTGCATTTATCCCACGATCCAAAAGTATTTTCTGACGAATGTGATTATACAAAGCCACATTCGTCAGAAAATACTTTGTGGGCCTTGTGATGAAAATAACTATTATCGCCTGATGTACACTAAGAGAAAAAAATACTTCTGACAAAGATAATTTCCTTGATACAAGAAAATATTTTCCTGTCAATTTCTAAAATCGTGAAATATACTTGTGAATAATTTTGGACTCACACTGAGAGAAAGAGGTCTTCCAACAGGATGAGATTCTCTCGTCCCGAGAAAACTTTCAAGTGTTAGCATGTCTTCCCGTAAATTTATGTTGTTGGCGTTGTATCTAGAATTTAATGGATTATGAGAATTCACACTTTCCCGATCTGATCACTCATCATCTACAATGTGTATAGAAAATTGATCTCAAGTGATGTGCTCTTTGTGAAAGATTTTATGTAATCAAAGTCCTGATGAAAAAAATTCTAGATGTAACGCAAACTACATGGATTTATGGGAAGAACATCATTTCTAGTCTTGAGAACGCTTAAAAATTCTCTGGAGACAAAAGAATCTCATCCTGTTGGAAAACTTTTTTCGTTCAGTCTGAGACCGAAATTATTTATCAGGAGATTTCACGATTTTTAAAATTGACAAAAGAATATTTTCTTATATCAAGTAAACCTTGCTTGCTAAAAGTAGTTTTTTACTCAATGTATATATACTACTTTAATGCAAGTCCAATTATACCGGATTTAAAAAAATAACAAAACTCAAAAATTCCGAAATTTTTACTGGAAACTCGATTTTTTTTTCTCTACGTCCGCGATATTACTTATTTCCGTTGGAAAAATGAAGAAATAACAACGCATAAATATAATGAATAATTCATCAATGCTGATGATGAAAATGACGTTCTTTTACGTTTTTCGGGAATTACGAGTGGCTCATCATAAATATATTAACCTCGGCCTAACAATGCCGGCGATATTATCTCCGGAATTCTGCCGGCACACGCGTGGGAGGATTTTTCGCTACATGCAGCTCTCCATATAAATGCAATCTTGCTAATTTTATGGGGAAAGGCAGTTTTCGAAATCCATTATTCATAGTAAACAGTTCGCAATTTATGTCGGCTATAAATTTCCAACGAATGTTTTGAAAATGGAATGTATCCAATTATTAATTATCGACACCAGTATGACCACAAATTATGAAAAATGTGTTCCATAAAACTTCTAGTTTCACGACGACAAAAAATATTAGAGAACCCGCGATTCTAAAAATATCGTTACGTGATGCAAGTATCAATTACCCACTTGTTCAGTATATGGACGAGCAATTAGTCAAGTTGATATCCTCATAAAAATCCTTGAGTTTGCATACTGGACAGCACTCTACACCCCTCGTCAAATGTTCAACATATCCTCTACACCAGCAAAGAGGTGACAATAACACGAGCTGAAAGCTCGAATGTTGACGAGGCAGTGTGGTTACTATAATCGATATCACCATACATGAAACCGAAAAGATTGAAAGCTCACGATCATCAACTCCAAACCGCGAATATCGTGAATCTGCTACAGAAGTCGTTGAGAAATCGATTTTTGATCCTTGCAATTCTCAATCGAGCAATCGAACAGCAATCGTGATCCTCGCTACCATTCCCGCTAGTATGGAGGCCACTTGACGGCAGCTGTGCGAACGATAACATCTCGAGGAGAGCAGCTGCCTCCCACCTTCGAACGGTGAATTATTGAGTGAGTGACCATCGATGTTATACACATAGGGACGGGCTCGGAGATTACACGGAAAAAATTGATTCAAGTGTTGGATTATAATTGAGGTGAATCTCTTTGATTCTGAATAAAAAGAACTTTTGAATTCGAGGCGGAAGATTTTGCTTCAATTATGAAAGCTATTTGGGAATTGAATAGAGTCGCTGGAATTGCACTGGGAAAAAATTATAGTATGTGAAACATATTTACTTGAGACAGTATGAAGAAGAATCTCATCGATTCAAGTAAGAGAATATGATCCAATCTATCCAAGTATCAACTCATTTTGTGTATAAAAAGAGATTGTATTATGAAAACTGATGTCAATCAGAAATCTCCTTGATTCCAGTCGAGCTCTACTTGAATCAAGTCGCCAATTCGACTTGACATTTTTTTAAGACACTTCATCTTGATGCAATCTACTTGAGATAAGTAGACTCCACTCTGTTCAAGTAAAATGCTCCGGAGAGAATCGAGAAAAGCTTTTTTTTCTGTAAAAACTGAGAATTTTTTTTTGGAAAAATTATTGTGTAGCACCACAAAAATTCTTGTGCAGCACCAGAAAAACTGTCATGCTACATCACAAGAATTATAGTGAAGCCCCAGAATAATTATCGTTGAGCAGTGGACAAATAATTTGCGGATTGTGACTCATTTATGGTGCTTAGCACATGAATTTTTCTAGAAAATTTTTCTCCGTGCAGTACTGGACCAAGCCAAACCCTACTTAATTCCCGTAATTGCTGTCCGCTTCCTTCCCTCCCACCCCGCGGCTTCAAAATTTTCTACTACTCCTAACAAGAAACTTTAAAACGAGTAAACCCTCGCATCATTTACATAAGGCAAAATTACATATTCAAGCGCCTATGCAAACAAAAATAGGAATTAACTTGTCACATGCTCCTTACTGTTGCTTTTCCTCTCAACCATGCTTTCGTGATGCCGTTGATCCCCAACAATATTACCTTTCCACGCTGCGTTCGTGATGCAAATTCTCACTTTAAAAATTTTACTCCTTCATGAGGATAACAAGTAAAGTGTTTTCCTCTACAACTCCTCTAAGATACTTTCCCGGAGCACACGAGGTAGATGATAACGATAATGATGATGAAGAAACAGTTCCTCCAAGTAGTCGATCCTCCACAGACAAAATCCCCCACGAACGAGAAGTCGGATGGAATGAATGAACGTGGTAACGTTATACGTAGACCGGTAATTATGACTTCTAATCACCGACAATTACTGCAGTTACCAGCCTAGCGGGCGTTATCTCGACCGGTCCATCTTCACCACTTTAGAGCAAGTCCGAGACATAAACAATCCAAGGAGACACAGCAGCAGTAGATAACCGTAATTCAATATTACAAATTAATTTCCCAGATAACCAAAATCGTGATTCAAGTGATATGACTTCCACAAATCTTTTTGGCATCATAAATTGTCCATTTTTTAACGTACCTCGAGGCTGTTCTGTTGGATCTGCTCCACTTTGATGCTTCTAGCACTCACCTTCATCTTCATACACCTCTTCTCATGACGTCTGGCAGAGAAGCAACCTAACAATTAAAATCCCCACCGAAACAGACCTGCTATTATTACTGAGTTATCGTTTCTAGACGAGGGAACTATGAACGAATATGAGAGATACGTGGGCGTGTTCGATGCCGATGTGCCATTCTAAAGCATTCGGATCTTTCCAACGTGTTGCACTTTTTCGACGAGGGAAGAAAATCCAGACAATAGACAATTGGTAGAGAGCGACAATGATATGATTCTTCTGGGGATTCTTTTTGGAGGTAGTGGAGCGTGGTACAATTATTTGGATGGTGGGAATAGTCGAGTGCGATTGTCAAGGGCGTGTGACCACTAAATTAGGCGAATCGAGTGGGTTTGATTGATGCTAATGTGGAATGGGAACGGGTGATGATTCTGATGGAAATAACGCAATTGGAGATGGTTTTGTTTGACCTCAGGCAACATTCTCATTAGGATTGTTCAAAATGTGTTAAAAATAAGAGTTACGTATTACACTGACGGAAACAAATTCATTTAACAAGAGAATTTTGTTTGAACCCACTAACATTTGATGGGTAATTTTCAAATAAACGATTTTTCATCACGCTGTGTGTAAAGTGACATTTTACGCACGCTTCGCGTGCCTAAAACGTTTCTTTTCCACGCGTTGTGAAATAATGTTGAATAATATTTTTCCGGGTTGCTGCGATGGGGTTTTTTACTCGTGTGGTTGGCCAGGCCTCGCCTTCGGCTCGGACGCCAACGCCTCACGCAGCAACCCGGGACAAAATTTTTTTGTAGCGAGTTTCAAGTTTTCAAGTTGGGGAAGTATGCACGGAAAAACAATATACTTGAATTGAGTATGAGAATGAGTACAATTTCAGAGAGCTGAAATTACTTGATTTCAGTGATTTCGGTGATTCCATGTGATTTCGGAATGATTTCATGCCAGAGTGGTGCTGTGATTGCGGGAGTGAGTAGCCCCTCGCATTTAATGGAAAATTTACAGTTCTATATTATCAAATACTTAATTCATCGTCAATCGGAAATTTAAACTATTAACAGGACCACTGAATGTGTTGAATTAAAAATGATTTTCTTGGATCGTAACCGTCACAGGGGTTTTATGGACAACAAGTGTTGTTGAACCGCAATTTGATCAGATTTGCTCATCACCTCAAACCACAAATGCCTTCGAATTTGCTTCATTCGGAAGCAAAAACAAAGTTATCAATTTTCTGTCAGTGGTCCCTTTTGCCTTGCGGTCCGTTTTACCCGCCTAGTCCATTTTGCCTTACCCTCTCCTATAATACTGATGGCCATCTCTGGTTTAACAAAAAACATTTCTATAAGTGTGGGATTTATTGGCAAAGAAATGGAAAATGTTTCCAACTGTTCGGAATTTATGAAGAAATTATCAATTTCTACTAATCGAACAATGTTCTCATTTCTCCTCCCAATCCGAAAATGTCTCCCTAACATATTCAGGCGCCACACAATCGCTTATATGATAATCCAGGGAGATGTAAGGACGTGCATATAAAGATACACGTACCATTATGAGGATATTACCAGCTGCTAACGCGCCGTCTAAATCGCTATTTAATAGCAGGCATGTGGAGCTTATAGTGTGGCACAAACTCTCTATGGAGGTCTCATTCTGTTGAACTATCTGTATGTACGTACATATCCCCTGATAATGGGCCGACAGAAACCAGTCATATCGTTTTTATTAAGTTTATATGCGTCTTACATATTCATCCATGCGGAAATTTTGAATTGCGGTTTCATTGCGTGTAAAATGTACTTTTAAACATTCATCATGATACAAAAATACATAATATTGAATATATTATTGAGACCACAAACAGTTCTGAACATGAATCAATCTATGAATAATTCAACGGACAAATTTAATTACCAACATTGAGTTCAAATAAATTATATTTATCAGAAAATGACAAATTATAGTGAAATAATTCACACGATAGGATTAATTTCATTTTTTTTCCTGTGAAGTGGAAGCTAATGGACAACTAGAAACTCTGGATTCTCGTCAGTCTCGCTAATAAAATTCGATTGAATGAGCGTAACGAGAGTCCACCCACAGTTGATTATAAAACCGTCATCCCCTTCTAGTGCACCTACAATGTAGCGTTGACGAGGGGCACTTTTCCACGATATATATTTCACGATAGTTGGTATATTCCCGTACACTTTGACCCGGTTAGTGGCAGAGGGGCCTCCACTCACGCGTGAGTTATCCCAACCCCTGTACAATATGCGTCCGACTGTGTATGAGATATCTGTATGTAGTTGGCTCGTCGATGTGACCGCGCTGATCACAGAGCCCGAGGGAGGGGGGGGGGGCAATAA
>NW_021680345.1:1149094-1194258 GCF_001412515.2 Diachasma alloeum
ACGACTGTGTTGCCCTGTAATTGGGAATCGTCGCGCTGTAATAATTATTGCCCCCCCCCCTCGAAATATACATGGATTTTTTTTTTACTTTTCCCATCGAAAAATCGTAATTTTTCGTCTGTGATTATTCTCGAGTCCACGAACATTCCCCCAGCATCGGCTGCCATTTCAACACGCGGAGTTATGTTTAAAGAGAAAAGAGAATGCAAGCGATACAAATTCAAAACATTAAACACATATAAATTGATTAGTTATCGATATTCATTCAGGAAAAATGAAAATTTCATTGAATTCGCGCACAACGAGCAAGGTATCTTATTTGAAACTCGCCGATCTCTATTTTTCTCCTCTGTGGTCCCTAAGGTATCTTATACGAAGCGTCTACTGTATATTTTATACTCGAATCAAGAATAATATACGTGAATCAACTTTATACATACACTTGATACTGATATAAATTATACTCAATTCAAATATATTTTTTTCCGTGCATGGAAAATGATAACCATTACTATGAGACATGGTAATCTTTCCCATAGACATGTTAATTGTTACCGCAGCCAACATAGTACAGCATTCCATGGGCCACTGTGGTGTTTACTGAGGGCGATAGTAAGAATTACTTTATGATCAGTTGATACTCCTTTTACTATGTGATCATAGTATTCCCTCCTACAGTCATGATAATTTCAACAATTTTATTCTTCCTGTGTAGTTTCTCCCTAAAGATCACGAAAAACTACAAAAATCCTCCATTCCAATATCTGTCAATTCGTCTATGGATTGCTATCACGTAAATAAGGGTATAGATACCTCACTCCATGACGCAGGCACCTCTGTATCGCAATATCCAACCTAGCAATGTCAACTTGGCTACATCGTGGATATAGGTACGACTGTGTTGCCCTGTAATTGGGAATCGTCGCGCTGTAATAAAATTAACATGTCTATGGGAAAGATTACCATGTCTCATAGTAATGGTTATCATTTTCCATGCACGGAAAAAAATATATTTGAATTGAGTATAATTTATATCAGTATCAAGTGTATGTATAAAGTTGATTCACATATATTATTCTTGATTCGAGTATAAAATATACAGTAGACGCTTCGTATAAGATACCTTAGGGACCACAGAGGAGAAAAATAGAGATCGGCGAGTTTCAAATAAGATACCTTGCTCGTTGTGCGCGAATTCAATGAAATTTTCATTTTTCCTGAATGAATATCGATAACTAATCAATTTATATGTGTTTAATGTTTTGAATTTGTATCGCTTGCATTCTCTTTTCTCTTTAAACATAACTCCGCGTGTTGAAATGGCAGCCGATGCTGGGGGAATGTTCGTGGACTCGAGAATAATCACAGACGAAAAATTACGATTTTTCGATGGGAAAAGTAAAAAAAAAATCCATGTATATTTCGAGGGGGGGGGGCAATAATTATTACAGCGCGACGATTCCCAATTACAGGGCAACACAGTCGTACCTATATCCACGATGTAGCCAAGTTGACATTGCTAGGTTGGATATTGCGATACAGAGGTGCCTGCGTCATGGAGTGAGGTATCTATACCCTTATTTACGTGATAGCAATCCATAGACGAATTGACAGATATTGGAATGGAGGATTTTTGTAGTTTTTCGTGATCTTTAGGGAGAAACTACACAGGAAGAATAAAATTGTTGAAATTATCATGACTGTAGGAGGGAATACTATGATCACATAGTAAAAGGAGTATCAACTGATCATAAAGTAATTCTTACTATCGCCCTCAGTAAACACCACAGTGGCCCATGGAATGCTGTACTATGTTGGTCGCGGTAACAATTAACATGTCTATGGGAAAGATTACCATGTCTCATAGTAATGGTTATCATTTTCCATGCACGGAAAAAAATATATTTGAATTGAGTATAATTTATATCAGTATCAAGTGTATGTATAAAGTTGATTCACGTATATTATTCTTGATTCGAGTATAAAATATACAGTAGACGCTTCGTATAAGATACCTTAGGAACCACAGAGGAGAAAAATAGAGATCGGCGGGTTTCAAATAAGATACCTTGCTCGTTGTGCGCGAATTCAATGAAATTTTCATTTTTCCTGAATGAATATCGATAACTAATCAATTTATATGTGTTTAATGTTTTGAATTTGTATCGCTTGCATTCTCTTTTCTCTTTAAACATAACTCCGCGTGTTGAAATGGCAGCCGATGCTGGGGGAATGTTCGTGGACTCGAGAATAATCACAGACGAAAAATTACGATTTTTCGATGGGAAAAGTAAAAAAAAAATCCATGTATATTTCGAGGGGGGGGGGCAATAATTATTACAGCGCGACGATTCCCAATTACAGGGCAACACAGTCGTACCTATATCCACGATGTAGCCAAGTTGACATTGCTAGGTTGGATATTGCGATACAGAGGTGCCTGCGTCATGGAGTGAGGTATCTATACCCTTATTTACGTGATAGCAATCCATAGACGAATTGACAGATATTGGAATGGAGGATTTTTGTAGTTTTTCGTGATCTTTAGGGAGAAACTACACAGGAAGAATAAAATTGTTGAAATTATCATGACTGTAGGAGGGAATACTATGATCACATAGTAAAAGGAGTATCAACTGATCATAAAGTAATTCTTACTATGGCCCTCAGTAAACACCACAGTGGCCCATGGAATGCTGTACTATGTTGGTCGCGGTAACAATTAACATGTCTATGGGAAAGATTACCATGTCTCATAGTAATGGTTATCATTTTCCATGCACGGAAAAAAATATATTTGAATTGAGTATAATTTATATCAGTATCAAGTGTATGTATAAAGTTGATTCACGTATATTATTCTTGATTCGAGTATAAAATATACAGTAGACGCTTCGTATAAGATACCTTAGGAACCACAGAGGAGAAAAATAGAGATCGGCGGGTTTCAAATAAGATACCTTGCTCGTTGTGCGCGAATTCAATGAAATTTTCATTTTTCCTGAATGAATATCGATAACTAATCAATTTATATGTGTTTAATGTTTTGAATTTGTATCGCTTGCATTCTCTTTTCTCTTTAAACATAACTCCGCGTGTTGAAATGGCAGCCGATGCTGGGGGAATGTTCGTGGACTCGAGAATAATCGCAGACGAAAAATTACGATTTTTGGATGGGAAAAGTGAAAAAAAAATCGATGTATATTTCCATTACTTGAAAAAAGTTGTGTGATCCCCCTTAAGGTCATTAGACCCGCATGATCATTTCGTTCGTCCCTCCCATTTGACTCTTAACACCGTTTGATCCTTGTAACTACTCTCTTCCCGTTGAAAAATGACCGGGGCATAGGTATCTTATAAGAAGCCCACGGAACATAAGCATTCGGGAGGCGATAAAAGGGCCGAGAGTGGGGGTAGGCCTCGAGCGCTCGGAGTGCGGGATATTTTATAGAAAGGTATCTTATACGAAGCCTCTACTGTATTATTCTTGATTCCAATATAAAATATACTTACCGTAGTGATTTTCACTTTTATGAGTTAGTGGAAGGGCTAATACCAATCCCCAGATGAGGAAAAATGAAGGTCACTACGGAAAAAAAAATTTCGACCTAAAAAGTATGCAAACCCCCGTCAGCTGACGGACTACTGTGTAGTCTAACAGGCTGAATGACTGATTGCGTTTCGAACACGCTTGCACTGACACTATAACATTCTCTACCTGCTTCGTTAACACTGAATCATCCGAGACCAAAACAAAACAGAAAGAGTAGAAGTAAACAAACGTTGAATTTCCAAACAAAACAGAGACTTTGTCATATATGATTCGGAATTCTCGATTTTACGTGTCGAGCGAGCAGAGTGGGTGATAGCATGCTAGTCTGTCACCCAGGCAACCGGGGTTCGAATCCCCGAGCAATCGCGATTTTTAAGGTTGGATTGCCGCAGTGGCGAAATTGGTTAACGCGCCGGTTGGCATTGGGACGTGAATTGACGGAAATTGATGGGATGTGATTAGTAAGTTTGATGATATGCTACATGGAGGTGTAGTGGTGGTTCCCGTCACGAACTGGAGTTCTCGGTTCAAATCCGAGCTGCGGCACGTTTTTTGAATTTTCATTTTTGAATAATTCAGAAGTTCTCGTGAAAGACGGGCGACTGGTTATTTTACTTTGTCGATTGCATTAATTCTTCATTCATTTCATTTAGCTTTCATGATTCTGCCTAGATGATAATCATGATTTGGCTCGGACATCCTAAATACATAACGTATTTCAGCCAGACTGAACTCGGTTGACGGAACTAGCACCGAACATTAGACTTGGCATACCTTACCAGGGCCGAAGGACTCGCCGAGTTGAATTTCTAGTTGGGTCTGAGATATTTCTGTGGAAAGAATTGAAAATTGGAACGATTACACTATTTCCCTTCGGAAGAGCCTCCTGAAAGAAAAAAAGCGTTATAATTTATCAATTATTGAGCTGTAAAAAATGATGCCGAGTGTTGAGCATTCGCTTGTACCTCTCAAAAGGCAATTTTGAATTACGTGAATCCGTATGGAACTGAAACAACAGAACTCGATTCAGTAGCCGCCGTTGATGAGCTAATTATTTCATTTTCGTATTTATTTTCTCCAAACAAAAATTCATTTCTAGTGCCGCAATTAGCAAATCCGGTACAAAGTTTGCCCGGGGCCCTGTGCAAACCATGAATTTTTAAATTCATAGTAGAGTTAATGGCAACTGGGACTGGATTTTTTACGAGCACTCTTCAACACAACGAGTGGCATGCAGAGGGCCTTTCTGGCATTGGAAGAATCGCACAGTGTACAATGATAATTGGAGCTCTTTACTCCGGGAGACCGTATGAAGACTCATTTGAAGTTATATGTTTCCTCACGTATATGTCGAGTGTACACCCGAGTGAATGAGAATTAATTGTCTAATGAAAGGCAAAACTCAGTGTCTGAAACTGTTATTATTTTAACTCCTGTGCAATTCGGTTTATGGAACTTTTTTCGCGAGGGGTAAATACATGATTATTGGATAATTCTAGGGTCAGCGGAAAGCCCTGAGTATTCAATGAACAATTGAGTTGTTGCAGTAAATGGTTCGAGGAAACTGAACGACGAAGCAGAAAAATTGGATGAAAAATATTGAATAGATGTTTTTTTTTAGTTGACAATTTGTAAGAATTCAGGAAGTGACAGTTAAATTAGAAGAGTCTGTATTATGACGTCATGTTATTTGTTTATTAAGATGAAAAATACACGTACAATTTTTTCCATTCAATTTCGACATTACATTTAAAAAATTCACATTCAAAATAAATGATAAATATTCAGTAGTAGTCCAGTTGTAGTCCTGAGGTGTTAGCCAACTGGGGTAGTGGGCAGGCTTAATTTTGGAAAGCTAAGCAGCGCTGAGGGTTTTCTCAGTAAGTGGAGTGTAATGAGAATAAACACTACTTTTGACATAATTTTATAGTAAATAGTTTTTGCGATATTCAACTTTAAAAAATGGAAATTTCGCGAAATCATTTCTTATTTGATTCCGACGATTCAAACTCAATCACTTATGAGAATGCAATAAATTAAGTTATGTAGAATTTTCTCCGGAAATCCATAGAGACTAAATTTCGGGTGTTACACTGAGAGAAAAACCGTCTTTTGACAAAGAAGGTTTATACTTGGTACAAGAAAATATTCTCTTGTCAATTTTAAAAATCGTGAAATCTCCTGATAAATAATTTCGTTCTCAGACTGAAAGAAAAAAGTTTCCCAACAGGATGAAATTCTCTTGTCCCGAGAGAATTTTTGAGCGTTCTCAAGACTAGAAATGATGTCCTTCCCATAAATTCATGTAGTTTGCGTTATATCTAGAATTTTTGTTCATCAGGAATTAGATTATATAAAATCGTGCACGAAGAGCACAACATACTTTTGAATTGATAATGAAAGTGCTCGTCGTGAAATCGAAACAAGAATTCCTCAGTTAGAAATGATGAGTGATCAGATCGGGAAAATGTGAATTTTGACAATCCATTAAATTCTAGATACAACGCAATCTGTATGAATTTATCGGAAGACTTACGCTAACACTTAAAAATTTTCTCGGGACAAGAGATTCTCATCCTGTTGAAAGTTTTTTTATTCTCACTGTGAGCGCAAAATTATTTACCAGGACATTTCACGACTCTAGAAATTGACAAGAGAATGTTTCCTTAGCAAGGAAATAGTTTTTGTCGAAAGTTTTTTTCTCAATGTGGTAACCATGAAGAAACACCTCGAAAAGATCCATGGTTGAAATTCGGAAAGTAAAAATGGGAAAGAACAGTATCCATAAAAACCGAAAGGTATATACGGTAATGGGAGGAGTTGAAAAAAAAATTTAATTGTTGTAGAAAATTGTAAATAACTCAAGAGTACATAAGTGATTCATAATCCCTCAAATAATTACTTCACTGATTTAAAAAACGATAATGTTTTGCACTTTGCATTTTCCGCATAAAATTTATATTCCAAATGTATTCTGATGGCTGGATGAGTCCACAGGTGCATAAAACATCGATGAGAATCACTCGTGTCACGCCACACGTCAAATATCACCCATCATGAAATTTATGTTGGTACCCATATACATATGAATTCACGGGTGAGAAATAATAACGCGTCGGGGGTGCTTGAAACGACGGAAATTTATCCTCAAATTATTCGTTGTAAAAATATTGTCCACACGGCGGAGTGACAGGGGGTTGGGAATTTATGTTGGACACGTATGATATCGAATGCCAGTAAATAAGGACAATTCGTGTTCAACGGTGGCCCCATTGGAGTGGATGATTTATCGGACGGGCGCGTGTGGCGGGAAAATGATACAAAATGACGCCGACAATAACTCCACGCAGCCAATTCCCTCTCTCCCCCCGCCTCCCCGGCCGATCCTCACGCCACCCTCCTGTTATTGTCCGCCGGAGGACGTAATCGATAAAGTCGACAAAGCAGATTCAGATAAACGGAGGAAAATATTCCACTCTTTCATTCCTTCGGGTTTGTCAATAAAAAAATATATTTATCCTGAGGTTCAATGTTAGTCGGTCTGGAGGAATCGGAGGGCTGGTTTAGCGAGTGAGGTTAGGTCGTATGGTCAATGATTCACCCGCGGTAATGGAGACGAATGCGGCCATAAGTTCTCGTCCGCAACGGGGGATACGAGGATACTTTTGCTTTCGCTCTTGAAGTTTTTATCTCCTTCGGACTTTTTCCTTTTTCCGTTTGCTCCTCATCCAGTGATTTCTCCCCCATCTTAACGTGTTCACTGACTTTTTATCTTCTAATTTTTATTCAAAGTACTTTTCATGCTCAACAACTCCTAAGGACAGTTCACTCCTAAGGATCAGTTCGCGGTAGGATTACCTATGTGGAGAACAACAGAATTCTGATTTTTATTCGTGAGTCAGTCAGTAATGATAAAAAGCAAAAACTGTATATTATTTCGCGTCAATCCGATCAATAATTTGCCAGAAAATTGAAAAAAAACGTGAATTTTGGGAAAAGGTGTAGTACATCCTTAAGCATTGGAAAATAATTTTCGTCTGTCAAGTAGATATGGTCTAGATATTAGGAAATTTTTCTCTCAGTGTATCCGACAATGATGCTAAAATGTATTCAATACACTGAGGAAAAAATTTCCCAGCATGTTTTCACCTGAAAATAGTATATTTCGTAACGAGTGCAAAAAAGTGTTTTTTGGCGAGTGGGAGGTTTATATCACGAGCCAAAGGCGGGTGATATAATCCCACGAGCTAAAAAACATTTTTTCACGAGTTACGAACAATATTTTTCATCACAATGTGGCGGAAATTGGACTTTTAGGCACGCGGAGCGTGCCGAAAAGTTCACTTTTCGTCACAGCGTGATGAAAAAGTAAATTATCTCTAATCGTCTAAATCTCGGCAAATAAATTCCCACGTATCACGAGCATTTCGCGTTCGTAAAACATTTCAATAATAATGATTTTTTTCTATCAGTGTGGAGTCACCAACATTAACCACTGAAGGTCCCAATATATTCAGAAACTAAAATATTCTGCTTCCACAGATTTTTTTCGCCCGCAAAACTCGAGATATTCTTTTGTACGAATCACCAAAAAACGATATTCCATTAATAATTTGAAACAACAAAGAAATACCCTTAATATTCCAAAGAGGATAGCAATACCTAGAGGATAGCAAGTCGACCTGCAAATAGCCGTAACCTCTCCGTAAATTCTTCACGGACTCATAAAAATTCCAACTCATTTCTCTCGGATTATTTATTTTCTTTACCATCTCGATCAGAGAATTGGTTTTGCCTCAAACTCCTCATCCAAAGATAATAAACAATGAAAAAAAGGGAGGAAAAAAAAACCCTCTTGATCGACTCACAGTGTGATGAACTTTCTTCGAATCGTTATCGATCGAGTCAAGTGTAGAGTATAAAGACGCGGTAAAAAGAGGTAGAGGCGGTGGGAGGAGAGGGGGCGGGTGGGGAAGAAGCGATTGCACGCCGGAGCATTACTGGATAATGGGACGCAATTTCTGGGCTCTTTGCTTTCGAGTGGTTTCACACCTTACGGGGCCCATCGGAGTATGTGCCAGCGTTCGCGCGCCAAGCCACAGACTTCTTGCTGCAACCTCCCTCTGTCTCTCTCTCGCTCGCGCGTTTTTACATGGGTAGAATCGAAGCGAAGGGTTAACTTGATAACCACGTGGTAACCGCGCGCCTCTGACCGAGCGTCGTGGCTCTTAACTGCATATATGGCTGAGTGCACTAGGGGGAGGACGAGGTGGCGTGAGGTGGAGAGGGGAAGGCAAACGGTCATGCCGCCTTCTTCTTTCTGTTATAAGCCCCCATGAAAACCACGTACAGAACGGGGCAAGTGTATTTGCCTCGGCTTTAACGCCCCAGCGCCACTTACATCCTTTGAACGGTTTTTATTATTATACTTATTTTCGCTTTTCACGTAAGATGAATTCTCTTTACACAGGATCATTCGTTTTCTGATATCTAAATTCACTGACGTGTGTACAAACATGGGGAATTTATCTTATTGGTGAAAAGAGGAGAAACTATTCAGTATTCAAAAAATTGATTCTCTTCTTATACTGGGGAAAACAGTGAGGCGGCATCAATGAACATTTAACTTTCTCTTCTAATTTTCTGAATGCACCCTTCAGAAGTTTTTGTGATAAATCACTCGAGTGACTGATGACGATTCTGATTGATCAGACTTCTGTGTACTTGTTGGGAATGGAATCTGGAAACTTTGCACCAGTTTACGAGTACATCTGGGTAAAACTTTAAGCAAGCGTAAAATAATTCAATGAAGGTGCAGATTTTAATGAAGAACATCAACTTCGATCGAATTTCGCCAAAAATTGTGAACCATATGTGTTTGAATTTTTCTCATCAATTTTTAATATTCTATCAATGGAAATGAAATTGATAAGTGAAATTTTCTGTTCCACTGTCATCAAATTAGGAGATTTTGCATCCAAAAAATTCCCAGAAATTCCACCCAGAGTTGCCTCTATTGAATATCCCCAATAATTCACTCAGAGATTGAAAGTGAGATCTCCTATCAGTCGAAAACCAATTTATACAAGCCAGAACCATTAGAACTACATGAAAAAATTTCGTATTCAATCATAAAAATTCATCAGAATGTTTCCCCAACATGAGTGTCTATTCTTTTGATATTCCTCTGCTTGGAAAAAAGCCTATCCACGATGACAAATGGGTTTAGGTAGTGGCCACTTAGCACCTGAGGTGATAGACTCCCCACATCACTTCTATTTGTGAGGATTTAACCACCCGGGGGCTTTGAGCTTTGACAATACGCCCCACGAAGGTGTATGTTGCGTCGAGTTATCTCTCAGCGTGCGATCTCAGCGGGTAATTCTCATTTCTCTCCAGCCCCACCTCGTCACCCGCTGATTCATGAAAATGTAAAAAAGGCACGCGCTCTCTCGCCCGAAAAATCTCCAACGCCAGAGAATTTTTTTCACCTCCGGGAATTTGAATGAAACACCACAAGAAGATAGGGAAAATTTATGGTATCGCGATTGAACGGGGTATGTTAAACTTTTAGCAATCAACTTTGCAATTAACTCGGCCCGGAGAGGCCGATAAGCCACCGGATAAACTCTTGTTCAATCATAAGAAGCGAATTGAAGTGCAATTTCTTTTTCTATAAATTTGAAACACGCATGCGTTGATAAAATGCTCCCTGTACGTACATAACAAAACTCTTTTTTTCCTCGTCTATACACCACCAGGGGAATCAATTAATTCACCGCACTGCAGTACGATCCTCGGTAACATAAATGCAAGTGGCTCCCTTCTCGTTCTCATATTCCAGGTGGATTCGAGACAGGCTCCGCAGCATAAAACATGAAACATTGGATATTAGTTAAGATTGCGTCTCAGGGAGTCTGCGCATCTTACGAATCCATTAGTCTTTATGTACGCCGATATGATGCGATGAGGAGAGCACTCTTGGTATCTGTGTTGGTACGAGGGAGATGCTGGATGAAGATAAGTGCGGCGATCCATCGAGAGGTGCGTTACGATAATTAGAAAATTAAATTGTTTGGTATTCCAGGTAGTACGCAATGATGATTAATAAAAATTATGGATATGAATTTTTGGATTTTTATCCGGGGGGAGAAATTAATTCAATTAATTATATTAATGAAAGATGAGGGTATTAAATTGGTTGAAAGGAAAATTGCGGAATGTTTTTCCCGAGTGGGTTTCGAGGCGATGGACTCGGCATTCGATGTTATCGTGGGGTTGAGCGATTTATGATTACTATTAAAATTTGGTCGTTTGTCATTTGTGGAAATTCAGGATAAATTGGAGTTTAATGCAGTTGCTTCAGGATTAACTTTATGGATTATTGCGTGAATGAAAAAGTCAATGGGAATGTTTTAATTAAGGATCTCCAAGTAGTTCAGGCAGTTTTTTATGGGGGAAATTCTCTTCAGAGTTTATAGAATAGACCACGGAGAGAAACTTTCTAGAAAAATTCTAGTACGAGTACTGGCAAAAATTACAATCCACCGGCTGTGAAAAATTCTAGAGCTGTTAAGATAAAATTTCTTGGTATTTTTGGTAAAATTTTTGAGGATTTCTGTAAAATTTTCACAGAAATACGAGGAAAAATTCACGTTTTCACCAATAAAATTTCTAGTGCCGGCACTGGAATTTTTTCCTGGCCGTCACTTTGCGCCTCTTTTTCCATGCTAGCACTAGAATTTTTCTAAAAAATTTCTCTCCGTGACCAAAAGCATTTTTTAGGCGCAATGAGAACTTCAGTTTTTAAACATTTTTTCGAGGAAAAGATTTTTGAAAAAATGAAATTCAACACATTGCATCCGTAAGAGCTGTATACTCCCACCTTGAATCTAATAGTTCATAGTCTTGAAAGGTTTTGTCATAATCGCATATGACTTTGATTGTTATACTCTAGAGTATAAAAAAATAGTTCTAGTTTTTTTTGCGACGTTAAAAAAATGAGTTTCCGGACGGATAATTGCAAACAAGCAAATTAAAAGCTTTTTGATTGATACGACGGCCATATTGGGTGCTTTGAATCCGCGCGTTCCTGACATTTGGCGACGGTCCGCTCAACTGACTACTTGAACCGAATTTACGAGGTTATATGGAATACGTGTGCAGTGATCATTAGAGGTGATACCACACTGAGAGAAATATCCACATAGTATCACAAAACTAATTTCTTGCGTCAAATATCTCACCTCTTAAGGGTAAACCATTTCGCTGCTAAAAAATTTGGAGATCCATTGAATTCTTAGTGAGATTTGATATTTCACTATTTTTTCGGTTTCATAATTGAATAATAAAAAAAGTATTTTTCCCCTCTAAGGTCCGGTTGCACCAAGCCCTGTTATCCAAATAAACCCCAGTGTAAAATCAGTAGCGAAGTGGTAAAACGTTATAAGTCAATTTTGACTATAGACCAGTTTTCAATGAATATCTCGGAATCTAAGGGAAATACCAAAATTTTTATTATAAGCTTTTTTGTAGATCCCATTGAGAGCTACAACAAATATAATTACGAAAATTTTGCTATCTCCCTTAGATTCGGAAATATTCCTCAAAAACTGAACTGGGACATAAGTCGACTTAAACTGTTTTACCACTTCGCTACTGAAGTTATCCTCGGGGTCAATTAAATCATAGGGGTCATAATTTTTCAATATTTGACCCCAAGAATAATTTTCTATTTATCCTGTAGCCCCATTTGAATCAACACTGATTTAACCTTGGGATTAAATTTTATATTTTGTTCCTAGGATAAATTTGAGATACTCTCCCGGGTAAAATAATCCATCGAACATCCAAATTTACTTTTTTTTCTTATCTGACGGTTTCGTTACCCGGAGCTGGTGCAACCGGGCCAAAATCCTATTGACAATTAAACTGACAAATACTCCGCGGACATCAAAATTATCTGCTATTTCCCACAAACTTCCCTGCAAGTACACTAATAGTAATTACCAGCAAATAGTCATCTCTGCAATGATCAGAAAAATGAGTATTTAGCTAATTTAAAATCACGTCAAAATTTCATTTCCATTTTTCGCTGTTCTCTGTTATTGCATCAAGAATATTGTTGACGTTGAAAAAAAATTTACGCAAAACTGTGCGCAGTATCTCGTTGGGTCCATCGATAGCCCCGAAAATAGCCGGAGGACTGGGTGGGTGGGTGATTTAATGCGAGCGCACCGGGACACGGTAAAAGACGGGAGAGAGTAAGAGGAAAAAGAGGGAAAGGAGGGGACTGATATTTTAATACACCAAGGAGCGTGATGCTCGGCCATCCATCTCCACCCTCACCCCTCGCCGCTTCCTCCGCGGCTGATGGCCCACGGTATAATGCCACCCCACCCTCTCTTTGTGCGTGAGTACGCTCAATTTTGCATACGGAAATCATGATGCATCTCTCTCTCCTCCGTAGACGCGCGAACAAGGAGGCCCATCCGATATTCGTCTCTCTTCATGCCTCACTCCTTCTATCAAGACTATCCCCGAAAACCATTCCATTCTGTCCAGGAAGGAAGACGGTTTGTTACCATTATCTTCAATCGTGTCCGCCGTTCATGCATGTACGATTTAACGAGAGTGAAAACCGACTGAGTGAATTTATTCCTTATCGCAAATGTATGCTAACAATGGTCGTTCAGCTCTTCAAGTGAAACCAAGTGCAGATGAATTAAAAATTCAAAAAAATTATTTGCATGTTCAGACGATATAAATTTGCAGGATAAAATGATTTATAATACTCCCGAAAGTTGTGTTATGTCCAAAAACAATACTTATTGATGGTCTCTATTTCGGGTCAACGCAAAAATATACTCTTTACTCCAGGGGCCGAGATCAAAGTCGAATGTCCTTCAGGTGTGCTAATGCCTTCTGCTAATTTTAGTTTGTTAGACTGATTCCAACAAAATTTCAGTAAAGAAAGTGATGTGCCGATTTATTTATTCAATTCGTTTTGAAGATTTTGAATTTTAATTTATTATATTATTTACAGTGGTAGAAATTTCATGAAATTTCGTGGAAGATATTGTAGTAAATCCCATCAGAGTGACATGGAATCGAATTTAGGGAAAACATGGTTGGAAAATTTCAAGTTTGAGTAGAATTCACGGAAATTGATGAGTTTTCGGTGGGAGTGAGATGGAAATTTCACAACTTAATTGAATTTCTAGTGGAACAGGAATATTCAGAAACAAAATGACATGAATTTTCAATTCTTCCCTGTATTTTTTGGATTTTTATGAATTTTCACAGAATAATTGAACTGATCAAGTATTTTATTGATTTCCAGATCATTTGAACAGAAAATCAGTGGAATATTTGATTTTTCAATGACAACATTTTCGGAAATTTCATTGAAACTTGAACACGATAAAAGTTTTCGGAATTTGGCATGGAAAATTCAGACGAAAATTTTTAACAGTTGAGTTAAAAAGTTAATTGAGAATTACGTTCGAAATACAATTTGGATCAAACTCCCATTGATAAACTGAGATGAACAGGAGTAACTCATTGTTTTTCTAAAGTACACTTCCTTTTATAGGCTATTGTTATTAGCATCTAATTTTAGTCATTCGTCAGTGTGTCGTAATTGGAATACGATCCCATGACAATCATGTGAGAGAGAAAAAAAAAGAAGAAAAATGTATCATCTCTCAGGGCAGTTTATGCGATCCACATGGCACTTGACAACAAGGTAGCTAGATTCTCACCTAAAAATATCCTCGCGTATTTCCACAATATTCTTGAGAATTATGAATCTAAAGAGAAAAATTTTTTTTTCTAAAGTTCGATTCATCAGATCTAAACATTACAGTTGTCATCAAAATAGTTTTTGAAAGTTGATGCGAAATATTTATATACCCTATTTCCATCAAAACAATGGAAAAAAAAACTGTGAGAAAGTCCTGCGAATTTCACCTGTCGGAAGGAATCAAGATAAAGGAACAATCGTTTTAGATTTCAGATGGATTAAAAAATAAACAAAAACAAAAAGAATAAAAATGCAAGAAGCGTTTTAGTGGCGACGACCGCCTAATGCATCTTCGATCAGGTTCCCACATACAATGAAGCCACCCCCGCGACGTGTAGTCTAAGCTCACTCTCCCCATCCATAGCCTGGTACACGTCGGGTTATACACAAGGTATAAACCCATAAGCGAACTGTGGGATAAGCAACGTTTTCGAACGTTGTTTTTTGTGTCTGGCGGGCCCTTCGCCTGCGATGGGTCCAGGACCCGCCACGATTTAGTGGCCCTAATTGCAGGGTTGAGCTATTTAATTACCGGGTTTGAGAGGGCCCACTCTCTCTCTCTGCGCATACCCCCCTCTCTTTCCTCTCTCATCCCTCTCTTTGCCACAAGTTTTACCGTCTTCTCTACGCGTCTCTCGAGACATCTAACGTCAAAGTACATTTCATGCATCAATGAATATGAAATTTTTCATAAATTTTTGTCGTCATTAAAACTGCATCGATTAATATTTCTCAATTTTTCCAGAAAATTTTAATTGAAAGAAATAAAATCACCAAAAAAATATTCATTTGCATATATCATCATGACATAATTTTCGTACACATGACGTGCGTAAGAAACCAAAGAAACTTTTTGAAAAAATTCAATCAATTTTTTCACAAGTTCAATGAATTTTTTATTATCCTCCAAAAATTCGCACTTTTATTACTCTCAAAGACCCACCATTTTACTTCACACCCACGCAATATTTTACGTTTCCACTCTCCGTCCCCCGACCTTTCTCATCTGAGACAAGCCTCGAGCCTCGTTCCCGGGAGATATCCTACCACGAGGCACGAACGAAGCATATATCACCTTCTACTTCGCCTCATGGCCCACCTTCCCGCGCATCCAGTGCTCTCCACGTTGTCAGCCATATTGGTACCGCATCCAGCAACTCCTAGCTCTCCAAAATGACCGAAATTCACCATTTCCCCACGGAGAGAAATATTCAGTACAAATTACGGAACAATTCACGTAATCCGCAATGGGGCATCGTTTTCCGGCAATTTTTATAGGAATGGAAAAGAAGAAATGTGAAACGTTCAGTGAATTTTCAGGTTCATCACCGAACAAAGTACGAAATTGTCACATAATTTTTTCCGAAGAAGTAAAATTTTACAGAAACTTCCCGACTTATTATGCCTCCAACATCAGAAATGCTTGAACATTCAACAATTTTTATGAAGCTTGCGAGTTATTTCTACGTTCCGTTCCGTAAAATTTCTCAATCGTTGGGGAAAAACTATGAAACGGCTTGTTGTCCCCACAGCGGTGAGTCATCAGACGAGTGGTTAATTTTTACGGAACAAATCGTAGAATGTACGTGGCGATTCGTACAATTTCAGTTCCGACCTACACTTTTTATTGAATTTTACTTCGCTCGCGTATTACGTTTCGAAATGCAATTTTTATGTTTTTTTTCTGGTAATTTTTGTTGAATTTTTCGCTCCGTGAACGACTTGCGACTGTCCTCGCTCTCTCCAACATTAATTAAATTGAGATTGATTAATCTCTCGCTATGTTTGGATTACTCCCGAGGTCACTGACCCGACGAAAGTACACCTATGGGACTCCTCATTATCATTCATCTGGGTATTTTATTGCACATGCGATACGCAAGAGATTAAAGATCGATAAGTATCTCCGGGGATCTCCGGCGATTTCTGCACGCCTGGCATAATAAATCTTGTCAATGAAAACGAATCAAGGAAACTCACATACACATACGGATGTGGGTAGAATACACCGATGCATCCCTTTCTTACCTCTCCTTCCCCTGGTAACTGCGTCTCCCAGGAATCTTTTAATCGTCGCTAATAACAGGCTGCATCGGTAAGAACGTACGCTCACTCTCCGACACGGCTACCAAATGATTGATAAGTCCATAAACCATATCCCTCTTGCTCTCCTCTTGCACGAGCGGGGGAGGGGTGCTCCTCATCTCGAGATGCCCGAAAACTTCTGTGTTTGAGTCTGCGAAATGTAGGCGTTGTTTTGCTTTTTTTGGGTGAATGTGCTCGGATTTTTTGTCCGCCTCGGGTGACGTAGTGACGAGATGATGACCCACCTGAAAGGAGTCGGAATCATCGTGATTACCCCACAAACCGAGGCGCGTAACCCGTAATGCCCCAGCAACTGCCACTGTTGGCATATACCTACCCTTTAACTCACTATTTTACTCTGTTTAATCATCACTTTTACTAATACCTATAATTCGGTATAAATCTTTCAGATGGAACGTGGGGTTGTGATGGGTTTTAGACCTGAAATCGTAATATTCTTCCTTTTCTTTCCGTTACTGTTGAAAATATTTGGCGGAATGTGCATAGAGAAAACTATTTTTTGATTTTTGGGAACATGTGGCCGATTTTCAGGAACATATCACTGATTTCCAGGGACATGTCACTGACTTTGAGGAATCTATCACATAAAATTACTGACAAAATCACTGAATTCAGGGAATTTTACACCGGTTCGATTTGACAATCGTGCACAGTAAAAAATCCAGAGTGAATGTCGACTCTGCGTCCACACCAAACGGAGTGAAAATAAGTTCACATGGAAAAATGAAAATTGACTCCGTACCAAAATTTGACTCCGAGCGAGAGAGTCAATTTTAACACCGAAATATTTAACCTTTCACATCAGAGACAGCAACACCGATTTTTTTTTTACTGTATGACTCCTTAAAATTTGGAGATAGATCTCTAAAAATAAGGTACGGATCCCTGAAAGCTAGTGACATGCCCTTCAAACGATAGTTTCAATTTCGAGGAATGTCATTATCGAAAATTCACAATTCGATGAAAAATTCAATGGGAACTGTAAATTTCAGTTCAATTATTCCATGCAAATTAATAATAATCAGGATCATGCAGGTAAATACATTATTGAATTTCCCATCAACCGAAGTTGCAGTTTGACTTGGTACTGAAGATTTCTGTTTTGATTGAATATTCCAGTGAATTGGGCAATTCTCGTCTTCATGCTAATACTTAAAAATTTGGAAGTCCATGGAATGTTCAGCCGTAATGCCCGGAGTGCTTCAAAATTGTCGAAAAATTCGGATAGTCTTGTTTCATAGTAACGAAAAGAAAAAGTTTTGCCGATTTTATTTCAAAATTCAATGTTAAAGTATGAGAGGTAATCGGCTGGATTATTCCCCCATCTAAATTTCGACCGATAGAAATGCCGTATTTAACGTTTTTACAGGTAAAAGCTCTATTTGGACCAGAACTTCATTTATTTTAACAGAGAATTCTCCGAAACCTTGAGGAAAATCGGCTCGATAAATACTCAACTGAATCAACCTTAATTCAACTCAACTTTATACCAAACATTTATTCCGCGTTAGTGCATTCCAAACTGTTATTGTTACCAAATCCATTTATCTTGCCAGTTTTCACTGAAGATCCAACCTTAAAATGACAAATATCTTCGTTCTTTTCATCCAAGAATGCCTCAAATTATATTTAAAACGACTGAAGAATAATAACGAAATCAAACCAAAATCCAATAATAAATCCAATTGAAAATGATATAAATCTTGAATTAAACCACGTTATTAATCACAAAAACAAGAATTAAATTTTCAATTCCTTCCAACCTAATAATAAATTAACAATCACCTCATATTAGCCGTGAAATTTCCTGTTCTGAGTGAGCTCAATTGTCAGCTTGGGAGTATCGCCTGTTCGATACACCAACTCCTTAGCATTCTTTACCTAAATCATTCCATATTATTCTCCGTTATTTTACCCCAATGAACACTTCTTTACCATCGATTTATTCTCCCAAAAAAACATTTCCGTAGAAACACGAAACATTTCCCCTTCCGCACCGGAACGAGGGTTCTCTTGGTTATTGCGCATCGACTCACAAAAAAAAACATCGGAAAAAAGGCATGGAAACACTTGAAGTTGAAGGATCATCAGGCACGTGCCGAGAGGCGCGAACGAACGACTATTCCCAAGTACTAAAATTTTCCGCCGAGGACTGAATTTACGACGATTGGTTTTGCGAATTGTGTTCTAAAATGAAGGTGAAAAAAAAAACATTTGTTTCAGGCTTTTATTTATTTAGTTGTCTTGAGGGTTAGGGTCGATTAGCCGGTCCATTGGCTCTCACGTTGGCGTCTCGAGAGGGGGAGAGGTTTGAAAAGTTTTAATTGCAGGCTGCGTAGGGGGAGGCTATTATTCTTTCTCCAATGGTGGCTCGAGTAGAGTAACGCGTAACGGGGCGAAGAGCCCCGCGGACTTCTCCTAAGACTTCTCGAGATATAATAACAGAGCGCGTTCGTCTGAAGAGGCTCAAAGAAAACGGCCGTTTCGTTTCTTTACGTCTGGACGTCCATTTCGTCTGCGCCTTGTTTCATCCACTACCTCACGAGCCACCCCATTCCCTCCGAGGAAGGGGGAAGTGCCCTTATTCCACTTGGTACTACGATTTTTCATCGTCCAGTTGCACTTCAACGATCTGCTGGCGTTTTCTTTCAACTCACGATGAAAAAACAATAGTCCTCATGGCTGAACTCTCGTTAATCTTTGAACTAACTGGACGCACGAGCGCATCAAGCACCACCCACTTTTCCCCAAGTGTTTTTCCCATGAAAGAAAAGTAAAAAATGTATTGTGCACCTGGCCAGATGCAGCGACTATCTATCGATCTTTTGATAGTTAGGACCGAACGGAAACAACTGCTCCAAATGGATTTCAAATTTGAACGAAAAATTATCATAATTGTAGGGTACGTAGATGTGTAGAGAGGCAAGAACATTAAGAGGAAAAGCTGAAGCATGAGGGAGAATTTTTAATTTCTCATTTTCTTGTAATTAGCCAGAGTCATATGAGAATTGTATATTTGTTTACTTAATGAGAAGGCTAAGAGGGGGGTGATTATTCCTGATTAGGGCGGTGATTAGCTCCATTGAGAAAAATTTGTAATGGAGATTACGATGGAGACCATTACTGACGTAGAAAATTTTGTATTCATGAACTTCAGAGACATTTTATGCAAAAGCATTGTAATCAATACAATGGCATGGTCGTCTTCTTTTATCGAGCTTTTATTTTTTCAGAGAAATCTGAATTTTTAGGGAATTCCTTCAAAAATTTCGGGAATCACCAGAATTTTAAAGAAATTCCCTCAAAATTCCAGGGAATTTGACTGTGAATATTCATTTTCACTTAAAAATTCATGCAAATGGTGGAATTTCCGTCATTCTATCGTAAAAAAAATTAAACTTGGCTGAAATTTTCGGAGAAACAGGACATTCCACTGAATTTTTTCTTTTAAATCGAATTGAAGGTCTTTTTCCGGAAAATTGAGCCATCAGAGCTTTCATTTGCGCGACATTCGACCCTAAGTTTCCGGACATTTTACAATGATTTTATTATTTAAACTTTGTAGTGGCTGTAGTGGTCATGCGGGGAGTGTGTGGCTCCGGCGGTCATCCAAGCTAAGCAGCGTTCAGTCTGCGTTCAGTTCACTAACAGTGAGACGCAAATTTCACAACTTGACTGAATTTTCAATGGAACATGAATATTTAGAAACACAATGACATGAATTTCCAAATTTTCCCTGAAACTTCCTGATTATCAAGTTTTTACGGCATAATTGAACTGAAAAATCAAGAATTTTATTGATTTTCAGATCATTCGAACCGAAAATCAAGGAAATATTTGATTTTTCAATGACAAGATTTCCTGAAAATTCAGTGGAAATTAAACATGGTAAAAATTTCCGGGGTTTGGAGAGTGCAGACTTCCGAAAGTCTCAATTTAAAATCTTCGAGATCTCAAAATAAGGATTTTTTCCGGATGATTGACTCCCTAAGCGTCCCAATGTGATTTTATCATGCACTCAATGAGTATCCAAACTCTGACTTGATTAATGACTCCCAAAAAATACGAGATGAAAATTGAAATCGTTGTTTGCCTTCCCAATTTCACGCACATAATTCCACATCCTCTCCCACAAAACTAAATCACCCAATTTATGCGCTCAACTCTACAAAGCGTTGCAGCACGAAGCGAAAAACAGTTGCTCATCCTTGAACGCTTCTAGATCTCTTGAGGGATCCTTAAAAAAACATCTCCTTTTAACTTGCCCCGCAACAAATCACAAATCCCTGCTCTGCTGAATGAAATGAAAAAACATGTACCCCGTTCCCACTGCATCGAGTTACGCGGTGATTTAGAAAGAAAAGAAACTCTCCACAGTATTATGTGTTCCAAAGAGCGTACAGGATACCATTCATCGATTCACCCCGTTGAGGTCCACGAGATTCATTCATCGGTTCGCTGACGAATCATAAAGGTGGGCGAGATCGTCGGGTTTCTCAATCCACGGTACAAGATCCATTAGAACGAAAAATTGTGGGCGTCACCCCATGCTACATTGCGACACGCACATCCTGGCTTTGAAAAAAAAAATGAAGAAAGAAAAAAATGAATCGCAGATGAGATCATTGATTGTGATTAATTGAAAAAGAGCGAGATGGCGTATTTAATTTTTTTGTTGAATAATCGTTGAAATATAGTTGTTGGGGGTTTTTGTCCAATATGCTGCATTTTAATGGCTCAATTTATGCGCCTTGGCGCGTAACAGCGACGCGTGCGCGCCTATCTCGTGTACGCGGAGGCACCGTAGGTCGTTAGATTTTCCACGTCGGTACCTGAAGTGTATATAACAATATGTACTCGTTGGCTCGTCACACTGGGGCAAACCCCCAATCAGATAATAATCATTGTAATGGTCGCTCATTTTCACGGTGAACGAATTAAATACACTAGCTGGAGGTTATGTTGCTGGTTATTGTGACGGAAAATTATATTTATGAAATTTTGTGAGATTTGGGTCATCGCAGTGGTTTATGGTGACAGCCTTTGTTATTCACCTGGTTTTGAATGTCTTTATCGAGCTCATTAGTTCGTAGAAAATAAACATCAGTGAAGGGGGAAAACTTGCGATCAATATTAGTTGGAAATTTAAAAAATAATTTCCGTATCTTTCATTTAAATTGATGCTGGAGAGCTGGAAAATTATTATTGAAAAAATCAATAATAATTTATTGATGTGCGGGACCCCGGGTGATGCATGAACACAGCAAAAACGAATGTCTGAATTTCACACACCTTTTGTCGACATTTTTCAAATACTAAAAAACGTCCGAATAAAAGGAAAATGTGTCTGAATTTCAGAGGAACAGGTGTGCCCAAATATCTTACTTCATGTGTGAAATTCACATTTTCATTTTAGTCAGATGTTTTTTAGTATCTGAAAAATGTCTGCAAAAGGTGTGTGAAAATCAGATATTCGTTTTTGCTGTGAAGGGATATCTGTTCAGGTGGAGGTTCGATGAGATTTTAAGGGTAAAAACAGATTAGGAGAGAGAACTGTTGTGTTATTATTTTTCGACTTGCTGAAATAAGAAAATCATGGACGGTTTAATGATATGATTTTTAGGAGAGCGACATTGCATTTGATTTGGGAAAATTATATTTGAAGTAGTGGAGTGGGTTGTTAGTCTCTCGCTGCGCTCGCTCACATGTAATGGGGCGGGTGGGTTGGGTAGTCTGATTTATTTATCAGAAAAATAACATGAGATTTGGGTGATCTTAACGTTTTGTTCTGAAAGCCTTTTGTTACTCACCCTTTTCTTGAGTATCTTTATTGAACCCTTCCTTTCATAAAAAATAAACATCAAGAAGGGGGAGAACTGGTGATCAATAGTTGAACATTCGGAGACTAATTTCCATATTTTTCATTACAGGCTAAAAAATGGTTACAGGTCCCACTGTTTTGTATTTTTTATTCGAAATTTTTAGAGCAGCGGGAAGACGACAATTTCCTGATTTGAATTTCCAATCAAAGAAACAATATTCAGCTTTCAATTACGCAGAATTTTCAATTAACTGAAAATTTCCCGTGAATCTTCCTGATTTCTAATAATTTTCATGAGTTATTTAAAGAAATCGATGGTAATTGATTTTACCATCAAATTATGAATTTCCAATTACGGAATTCCTTGAAATATGAGGGGAATTGCCATTTCATAAAAAATTTTAAGAAGTGTATCGAAAACTTCAGCCAAAAATCGCTATAACAGTGCACTTCTAAAGTAGTAAAATATAAAAACAAATAATCGTTGCCCCATTTTCTATTGATAGAATATCATTTAATACAATCAGGAAGTGAGTAAGAAAGTAATCCTTATTCTGACCCTTGTGACCCTTAGTTTCTGTCCCACATAACCGTTATTTGAAGCATTACATAGACCCTTGTGACTCTTAATCCGACCTTTTTACCCTTATTTAGACCTTTAATCTGACCTTCGTGACCCCTTTTAAGATCCTCATGACCCTTATTTTGACCCTCCTGACCCTTCATTTTACAGTCTTAATTTCGAGTACCAAATTTTTATCACCAGAATTCGATTCGGATTTTTATAATATAGAGAGATTGCTTCTCACAATTACTCGTCTGAGAATCAGTGTTGCATGCTTCCCAAACTCGGAAACTTGAAAATCACTACAGAAAAACCTTGTTCGAGCCTGCTGCGATGGTTTTTTTTACTTGTGTGGATTTGCAAACTACAATTCTCCGAAAAGAGTACTATTCTTCGGATCGACATTTCATTCCCAACTCCCCACCAATATTTTGCCTTCATACTTTCCTATCAGTTACAGTAATTTTGATTACCAGTATTATTTACACCCCCGTGCCACGTTATTTTCTGACATTTGATCACCTTTTTTTGATACGGCCACCCATCCACTTAGTAACCCCACTCAACGCAGCTTAGCTTTCCATACCTCTACTCGCCTGTCGCTAACAATGCACTGTCTCCCAAGGGGCAGGAAGAACTTTCCATCAACCCAGCCACATTTTACAATCGATTTTTCCAGCGCGAAAAAAACCAAACCTGACCTATTGGAAACGAAATTTCTATTGAACCCGAAATGCCACACACAATCATGCGTGTCATTTGACATTTACCAATAGCTCCATGCTTCATTACAGTACCGTAATATCGAAGGAGGGCATGACGAAATACCAATACTCCATAGAGCAGATCGAACATGGGTGATCCATATCACTTGTGTCCCAGTGGTTGAACCGACTTCCGTTCCGTCCAATAACTCCATCTCTAGAGGTTTCTCGCGTGACCCCGAATCGGCACCACGTGATCATCAGAGTGTTTTAATTGGTGGAGATTGTGGTTTGCTGGTGGGGAGGGTTGGAGATGTTGGGGTGATGTTGAGGGGAGGGGGGCTATCTCAAGACGAACCATCCAGTAGAGAGGGCGGTCTTGGGGATAACCCCACCAGAGCCCTGAAACACCTTGCAAGCCGCGACGTCCGAAACAAGAGGGAAAAAACACGGGGAGAAACGCATGTGGGGCCCACGCAACTCACACGCGGATGGCGATACACACGCGCCAACAAGGGATCCCCACACGCGCACACGCAATGTGTAGGACAGAATGTTGGAAGTGGTGTGTATACGTGAGAAGCCGCGGGAAAGATCCGCCTCCGCGCGAGCGCCGCAGCCAGCGTGGATATATTCACTCTCCTCCACCCGTCAGCCCCCCTTTACCCCATTCTCGCTCTCTCTCTCTCCCTCACTCTCTCTCTCTCTCACTCCCCCCTCGGCCACCCGACGCCGGTCTTCGAAAAACCTCAGTTATAATTGTTACCCGCAGAGTGGCGCATCTACTCCATTGTTCGTCTTAAGAAGTTGCTAATCATTTTTGTGTATTTACGGATAATTTGTGGATTTCTGAGGTGACAATTGGATTGGATGATGAGGTGGTGACGGCCGGTGGTTTTTTTTTGTGGGGGATTTTGGGGATTTTTGGAGGGGTTGATACTGTGATATGTGAAGAGGGAAATTCTGGATTGATTGGATTTTTTGGGAAAAATTTTGGCTTTGGAAATCGAGGAATCATGAATTGTGCTTATCAGTATCCGCAGACTGTTCATCCCCAGAATGTGGCGATGATGCCGCAGGCGAGTCATCATACTACTGATACGGAGTACCTTGAGGTAACTTGTACGAAAATATTAATCAGCGATTGATTAATTTCTTTGAATGATTGAATGATTCCTTCGTTTTCTTCTGTTGAAATATGAAGGGGCGCATCAATTGTTGTTGTTCTGGCGGAGATGAGAGATGCGGACGTCTCACAAGGGTCTCTTTTATGAAAAAATGAAACCGTCAAGATTTACTTAGAGCCCATGTCTTATCACAATTATGAGTAAATTTAAAACTGACTCGCATGGCGTGCGGTATTTTTCATTTTCCAACCCGGCAATTAGCAGCACGATGAGAGCGCTACGTGGCATGCAAATGATTTTATCAAAGCGTTACAACGCCCGCAGGGCCTGGGTCCTAAACCAGCCCAGGAGATTCAGTTCCGTAAGATATATACTTCATGAAAAGTCCACTAGAGCTTTGATTAAAATCCAATTTTCCACTTTGCTAAATTACGATTTTGAAACTATGACTTCTTTTTTTTTTAATTAAGAAATCATTTGCATTGGAATAATCGAGGGCTGCTACACACCCAGAAAAATGATTTATTTGAATCAAATAAATAAGTTTATTTAAATAGTTTCAAATAAAGTTTTTTGCAAACTGAATAAAAAGTTTTATTCGGTTTTAATTTTAATTTATTTTATTGATTTAAACGGATGTTATTTATTAATAAGGTTTGTTTATATTAAATATTGATTAAATAGTGTTTTTTTTACTATTAATAAATTTGTATTTGATACTAATAGCTTATTATCACTTTGACATGGTAATAAACTCGAAAACGATTGAACGAAAAAAATTAAATAATTATTACGGGCTGTACATACATCAGGTAAGACATTTAGGGGAAGGTAGGGAGGAAAAATTTTTGTTCCGTGGTTTCACTATCAGGGACACTATGGTAAAAGAAGGTCGTATCGACTGGAGTGAAAAGTGTAATGAGAAATTGGATCAGAATGACCCTAGAGAACTCAAATCGTCCAGATTTCACGTTTCCTCCATTAGGTTCATACGATCTTTTTCTACGTAGTCCAAGAATATTGTTGGAATACACTTTCGAAATTCTTTCACAAAATAAATGAAGGCTGATTTTTCTCAAATGAAAAAAACCTATTCATTTGAATAAAATAAATTATTTATTCGATTTGAAAAATATATTTATGTGAATTAAGTAAATTATTTCTTCAAACTTAATGACAAAATTATTTGAAATAAATAAATTCAGTAGCGAAGTGGTAAAACGGTACAAGTCAGTTTTGACTATTGACCAGTTTTCAACGAATATCTCAGAATTTAAAGGAGATAGCAAAATTGTTGTAATAACCTTTTTTGTAGAGCCAATTAAGTGCTACAACAAATGTAATTATAAAAATTTCACTATCTCCCTTAGATTCGGAAATATTTTTCAAAAACTCAACTGGGAGATAAGTCGACTTAAACCGTTTTACCACTTCGCTACTGAATTGTTTGTTCAATATAATAAAATCCTCTTTCTTAAATGAGTAAAAAAATTCAAATGAAGATTTTGATTTGATTCAAAAGAATCATTTTTGGGTGCAGTATTAATGCAACTCTGAATTATTTGTTCAAATTGGCAAACAACGGAGATCAAACTTCAAATGAAGAGAATTCTCTAACAATTTTAATATCTAAATCAAAACTTCATTCGAAAATCCTAAAGAGTTTATTTCAAGCACAAATTTGTCACCGAACGAGACCCTAAAAGCAATCCTCAAACACCCCCTGAAGTGAACTCACGCGATCCCCAGAGTGGCTGAATGAAGCAGAAAGTGGGGGAGAATTTACACAGCCAGTGTCGACAGACGCCTTCCGCAATTTAAAGTCGTCAGCCCCTCTAACGATATTTGACAAGAATCGACCGATCGACTGAATGAGTCCTTGGGCGACGGCGTCCTGGGCGGTCGGGCAACACCCATTCGTTAATTGTTCATCTCCCGTGTATCTCAAATAATCGGCCAATACGCGTGCATCTCCTCTATCCCAAAACCACCCTCGTTGCGACACGTGAAGAATTTTCAAACGCCATATCGTGAAATTCAATTCTGATGTTCCAATTGCCAATTGGTTTTCGTCATGAACGGAATTGCGAATATTTCTTCTGAACATCCTGCATCCGATCTTTTGGTAGATAAATTCGTTATATGGCCCAATAAAGTGATGATGGGATAGAGAAATGAGTTAATTGAAGCGAGGAGGAAATATAAAATAGAAGAATGGAATAAATAGGAGGCTTTAATATTGAATTCTTGATAATAAATCTCAGTAATTGAGTAATTTTTAATTTTTACTCAATTTTTTTTTAACATCAATGGCACAAGAGGAAATTTCTGAAAATATTCTTGATTACGCATAACTTAAAAAAAAACTCTTTTTTTAAATAACCATCCATGACAGGTATGGAATAAATCGACAACATAATTAATTTTTCTTTAAGTTTGAGAAAAAAGTCTTTCGATTTGATCGAAGTAGTATGGAAGTAGATGGGGCGCATCATCTATTTTAAGGAATTTTGTTCCCAAAAATCAGCAGAAAAAGTTATAATTCTGGGGAATTTTTACTTGAATCCCGTATAATGCTACGAAAATTGAGCCAAATTTTCTCTTTAATTCCATGGAAATCTTGGTTTAGGAATTCAGGATTTTTGGGTTCTTAGAATAATCCAATTAAATCATGACCATCCGGAAATAAGAATATTCTTGTTAATAGATTGATGTTTCCAAAGTCAATCTATACTCATGTTCATAATATCTCTTGCTATAGCATAAGATATAATATATTCAAAGCGTGTCATTTGATACCTTGAGTTACTCAGTGTTCAATTAATGTTATTACTACTAATTAATGGTATCACTACTGAGTGTTTCCCCCAGCGGAATCTCGGCCAATAGGAGGGCCGCATTTGATGACACGTGGTACATCCTACACGGTTTTATATCGGTAAAATTAGGTAAAACCACGGCACGTTGCTAAGGGAGAATAACCAAAATAATTGAAATGCGAAAGTGTAGGTTATACCACATTGACATCAAATGCTGCCCTCCAGTGACCGAAATTCCGATGGAGGAAATACTCCTCCAAATACCCCTCGAGCTTCAAAATGCATCGGGTATTTCCCTCAACCTTCCCTGCAAACAAACGATCATGTCAAGTTTTGTAGGAAAATCTCTCGCGCTTCGCGCTCGGGATTTTTAAACCTGCAAAACTTGACACTCTCGTTTGTTTACAACGAAGCCATCGGGAAATACCCGATCATTTTGAAGCTCTCGGGGTACTACTACTGAATATTTCGCAGTAGCTCTTCATTTTTTCGGCTCATTTCAAGCCGAATCTGGTATTTGACTGCCTACGGAAATCGAATTATTCTATCAACATAATTCGTTCAAATCTTCACTAATTCACCTCCTGATGTTGTCCACTGCACTCTGATTGGCCAAAATTCAATTGGGAAAAATAATCCGACAAATACCCCTCGAGCTTCACGATTAATCAGGTTTTTCCCTCAAGCTCCCCTGCAACGAAACGATCGTGTCCATTTTTGCAGAAAAATCCCTCGTGCAAACGCTTGGGATTTTTTAACCTGCAAAACTTGACACCTTCATTTGCCTGCAACCAAGCTATCGGGACACACCCGATAATTTTGAAGCTCTTGGGCTATTACTACTGATAAAAATCATGCAGAGATGATGAGAACATAAACAAAATGAAAGTATTAATCCATAAAAATTGAGATAATAGGCAAAATTGAATGAAAGAATGAAAAAAAAAATCTTATAAGCACTTTGTTGACTTACCCAAATAATTTGACATGTAAAGTAATATAGTAGGGGTTACCAAGTGTCAAACACATCACGGTTATACACTTTTCGTGGTGGCAATAAATAAAATCTGGATTGATGGGTGTTAGCGTGAAAGGTTGGAAAGATGACGATGGTAGGAAGGCAGAGAATGGTCAGCTTTCACCGAAGAAAGGCGCCTCCTGGGGAATAAACGAAATCGACAAGGAAGAGAGATGTTGCTGGGGGATATTAATATAAGGGCTCGATACGTAATTATAGTGATTACCGCATTGCCAGGGGGCGTACGAGGGCGTCCCACAGTTTGCACGTCATTCTGCAATCTCAACTTCCAACCTAGGTACATGCGCGTGAATTTGGCGTCAAGGAGATTTTTTTTCCATATTCTCATCAATTTTTGTGAATTTTAAAAGGTCACTTAACCGTCACACAATATTTTTCCTTCTCTTCGTTTCCTAGCTCGTAATCATTAGCACAATTCTCACGATGGTACATCGCAATTAGCTGTCGAAAACTTACAACTATGAGTTGATGCTACATGAGCTTACACTGATGGTAATTCAACAATCGAGGAAAATCCCGAGTTGTGAGAGGTGTGAAATGATTATTTTTACACTGAGAATTACACAGTTTTGCGGCTTGGGATATTCGTATTGAGTTAATCATTCTCATTATGATGAAAATATTGCCTTGGAGCGTTTAACTAAGTATACCTGTCATTATCCAGTAATTATAGCAGACTGAAAACCGTCATGCAGACGTCGGGGGTATTAATACCAGTATTTGGTTTGGATTAACATTTTTAATTCAATTATATTTAAAAAGCTGAGTGTAAATGTCAAAATTTGCAATACATTGATGGTTGAATTGCTGATTCGACGCAAATGTCGAATTTAATTGTATGTAATTTTCCTCAAAGTAAACAACTGAATCAATTTCACCCGAATTAAGTTCTCCATTCATTGAGAAATCGACTTATATTAACCCTGTTTATAACCGGGGCTGATTAATGCAGGAAGAAAATGGAAACTTCGGGATTCCTCTGGGGATTTTGTGAAGAGAAGGGAAAATACAGAAGAAAGAAATATTGGGATCAATGCAAGAACAAATTATTTTATTTTCATATATATACTCTTCCAGATTTTTATCGTATTAATCGTATCCGCTATGACCGCAAGGAAAAGATCAAACACAATCAGTAAATTTTAGAACAATTTTTCTTGCACGAGAATTTAACGAGATTGGAAGTTGTGAGTGAAGTTATTAAATAGACAGGGATATTTCATCTTAAGGAATTTAGAAAGAGACACACTGATAGAATGATTCATTTATTCCAAATGAGATTCGTTAACTATTCACGAATAGTAGCTGTCAGAAATTTTCGTCTTAATTTTCGTGCCAAATGCCGGGTATTTTTATCGTGTTGAAGTTCCATTAAAATTCTAATACAAATTCTGATAAGAAAATACATCAAGTCTATTGATATAAGAATTCAAATTTCTTGAGTGAGAATTTCACAAAAATATTAGAGTTTTTCTGCAAAATGTATCAATTTTTACTAGAATTATTTCATTTTTATCCCGCGATTCCGCTCGTAAAAATGACTCCTGCAAATGAACCACGATCTTATTATGACCCAAGAAAAAAATAAATACGTAAATATTGCTTCGGCAATGAAAGAATGAAGCAAAAGCAAAGACATGAGTTATGGAGTCTCCCAAAGAACACCTCATAAATCCTCGACTACTCCATGGTGTCTCGACGCTAGCCAACTCTCCGACGAGAAGAAACCCCGCGCATACGTACCAACTGACGAAATCAGTACCGAGGGCTGCCGAGTTCGTAAATCAACCGCGAAACGACTATCATATACTGTTTTATTTCTCACTCCAACATCTCACCGGAGCACTTAAACCGCCTCAAACCGTACCTGAAACACATGACTCTACGTCTAAAATAGAGTTTACACTGCCAGCAGAAGGCTTTCTTCGTTCCCCGATCCTGATATCCAGTTTTCGGATTAATTATGAGCAGAAACCCGGCGAAATTATCTCGTCGATGGCCACATGGCAAGCGCGAGAGAGAGAGGGATATCACTAGACTGTAGAGGAGAGCCAGCGCCAAGTTCCAATGCATCTTTGGCGCTCATAGTCCGTCCACCAAAAGAGAGAGACGCGAGCCGCCCTGTTATTATCCGCCCCCGTTACCCATTTCCCTTTCAACCCCTCTTGCCAAAGTTCCTCTGACCGTCTGCCAATCAACGATCCATCATTGAAAGTCGATCGACAACGCTCTTTTAGGGCTCAACAGAAGCCGATAAGTATAGATCACGCGTGTTAAATGAGTGAATCATCCAAAATAATAATTAAAAAAATAAAATTATAGAAATTACGCGCCGTTTTTCCGGTCTGTTTCAAACAGGATTCAATCAAGAAATGATGATTTACTGAGCATTATTCGAGATTATTCACCTTTGTTCATTGTGTTTTCTCTTTTGCCTTCATCACGCGATCCAATACATCAAATCTATTTTTTATGTATTTTCGTTGTTCGACGCACTTTTTTGTTACCATAAACAATATGCAATAACAATGACATACGATCATGAATCCTGAGGTATTGGAAGAGGTGCCCTGGTGGTGGTGGGCGTTTAATATCCACCGTTCATTGTAAAACATCCCTTTTCTCGCGCCCGGCCACGTAGCTACACTCACACCCGCCCCCCTGGTATCCGACGGGCAGGAGTTTATACACCCGGGGATCGGCGTACACCACTCTTTTGTGGAGGGATAGCACGCGATGTCCGCATCATCGCCTTTTATTTCGCATCAATGCGCTCCTTGTGTCAGGGCTGGGGTGTAGAGGTAACGCGATTAATGTATCTTCATTTATTTTCTTATCACTTGCCTCTGATGTGCAATGTGGACAAGAATCTTTTTCGCACCGGCGGGCGCAAAGTACACGTTTCTCTGACTTTGACCTGACGCTTTGACTCTGACTTTGCGCCTACGCCGAGGCGGAACATGCGATTCTAACTACAGGAGGTAACATGAAGGACTCCACGGCACAAACAAATGTCTGAATTTCACACACTTTTTGTAGACATTTTTCAGACACTAAAAAACGGCTGAATAAAATGAAACGGTGTCTGAAGTTCAGACGAACAGATGCCCAAACATCTTAATTCATCTTTGAAAATCAGACAAATTTTCATATTATTCAGACGTTTTTTGATGTCTGAAAAATGTCTACAAAAGGTTTGTGAAATTCAGACAGTCGTTTTTCCGGTATTTTACCTACCAACTCCGCACGTGTGCACGACTCCTTTATCTTACCTCCCTAGCACGACTCGCTTATTTACCTTCCGAGGATAGAAATATGCTATTCGAGATTAAGGGGCCAATCGTGTTTGATAAAATACACCGTTTGAAAGTTCTTCTCGAAATTTCAAGTGAAAAAGCTTGAAATCTTTAACAACGACAAAGTTACATGAAATTCCTGTATATTTCTTTATTCACGAATCAGTTAATTTCGTGAATATTCAAGTAATTCTCGATGCTCAGATCCATGCGGCTCTGAAAAATGTTGAATATTGGGAAAATTCAGGCAAAAACTTGTCTGAATTCTCAATCTGTTGAAAATTCTAGTGTATTTGAGATTTAATTTTCACAATGAGTTTGAAACTTCAAGCTTTCATTGGAATATCAGTGATCACTTAACATTAAAAACTCTATTTTCTTGAATTTTCAAGATGAATGAGAAATTTCATGAACATTTTCATTTGAAATTAAATGAAAACTCTAAACATTGAGAATTCAGATGAAGCTGTGACTGAAATTTCAGGAAATTTCTAACAGTGTAGTAGATTGTGCACCAAGGAAGGAAAACAGGACATTCTAACCCGCGTGTGGATTACCGCCCGCAGCAAAGCCGAGGTAAACACCAGGGTTAGAGTGCACACGACATTTTCTGTCATAAATGCACGGTTAAATTCAATTTTTCTTTGCAAATGAAAGGGAGAAGTGTGCGTTATGTCATTCCGAAAATCTTCTAAAACCGTAGAAATCTGAGAAATGAAATGAGCCACTTTCCTCCCGTCATTTGGGGAGGAAAATCGACCTTTCTGTGCAGATATGAAACGGAAAGGAACGAACTTTTCGTGTCACGGGACCTGAAAATTAATACACACACCTCGGCATGGAAAACATATCACCCTCCCCCACGTACTTACCATCCTCGCCTTCGGCTGCACTGATAGAACGGATTAGTTATTGTTAACGAACGGGTTTTGGTTGGAGGTTAAGGTCTATTCGGTCTGACCAAATGTTCATTCGTTAATAGTTAACGAATGTATATTTGAGGAGCCTTGTTTGACTTGACTTTCGCCATTCAAGTGAACCATTCGTTAACTATTAACGAATATTCATTTAGTCATATTCAACTCTACCATTCGTTAATAGTTAACGAATCTCGTTTGGAATAAATGAATCATTCTATCAGTGTGGGAAGGCAATCTTGCACGTGGGGGACGGTGATCTGTTTTCCGAGGCTCGGACATGTAATGTACTATATTGTTCTCAAGCCCTGATTCAATCGCTGACCCCGAAATTTTCAAATTTTGAAGCAACTATTTAAGTGTGCATTGAAACATTTTTTGAATACTGATTTTATTCATCAGATTGATAGATTTTTTAGGTTTTCAGTTCATTGCGAAATTTTCACGAAATATAACTCACTGAGGAAGGACCTTAAAACAATTTTTATAAAGCGTTCTTGGTTTTAGACATGTTCTCGATCTGAGAGCCCATCACTTGATTCAAGTCAGGCTTCCATTCCATAGGAATAGTATATTTCAGTACATGTGGGGTAATATCGTCTTTAACGTGTGTGGGGTTTACAGCATGAGCCGAAGGCGAGTGATGTAACCACACACGTTAAGGACGAAATTTCCCAACAAGTACTGAACAAAATTTTATGTCACGAAGCCTCGACGCTTCGCGTCTCGTGTCTAATTCAGCCGGTTTCAGGCATGAGTGGCATAAAATATATTTCTCAAAAAATATGAATGAACTATCCAGGTACTTTATGGATCTCCGAGTGGCGCCACCAGTCTCCTCTCATTATCCAAAATTAGGTCCTAATGGATCCGGGATCGTGCGTCTGCATAGATACCTGTCCGCAGTGGCGTAACCTATACCAATGCCTCGCTCCCCCTCATCTACAATCATTAGTTTCCCAGTAACTGGCGCCCACAATTCATTCATAAATACCACCACCACTCTAGACACACCGCAAAGTTATTCACGTGTGCCACCAGAACAGAGCAACATATTATTCTCTCCCCCGCATAAAAGATGAATAGAAAAATCCGGTTGTATTTTTCCCGGTTTTCCACGCTTGACAATTTAATCGATTGAAAATCGCCAACTGCAATTAACGATTCAATGGTGAAATAATGGAAAAGATACCGACGCCTATCCAGTTACGCCAATGGCCCGACGGCCATCAGGCGTATCGTAATTGAGCCGCGCGCCCTCCACAAATCCCCGTACATAACCTATTCCCAGAAACTTATAAGTGAGTCACACACGCGTTTCTTCTCTACTATAAGGCCAAGTCGATGGCATTTGAAATTCAAACTCTCCGATTAAAAACACATTAGGTGGCTTATAAGTGAGATCCCAACAACTTCTTACAGAACCAAATCAACATATTATTTTTTGTCCCATCTTCTTAAAAACCATCCCACATATCATTAAGATATTCGACGATTTAATGATCCCAGAGATCTTCTTACCTTCCATCCTGTCTTCAAAGCATCTCTCCCCGCAGTCAGTTTCCCATCCGCAGCCTTGACGCGGTCATTGACGATCCAAGTACTTTGGCTATTTTTTCTCCAGTACCTTTGCTTTTGAACTTTTGTACTCAAACATGAGAGCTTTCATTTGAGTCTCATTTAACCCCAAGTTGCCAGACATTTTACAATGATTTTATTATTCAAATTTTACAGGTGTGAATTTTTATTTCGATATTCAAGCGTTAAGAAATATTTCAAAAATCTGAAAAAAAAATTAGAAAATTTATTTTTGGAGGAAGATTGATGAAATAATTTAAAAATTGCAAGTTTTGATAATTACGAGCATTTCTTATAAGTAATTTACAAACAACCAATTTTCCACAATAAAACTCATTTTTTCGGAACCGAAAAAATTTATTCAGGCCTAAAAAAATGAGTTTTCCGAATCGTTAAATAATTTCAATTATGTATTTATAAACACCGAATGTTCAAAAAAACAATAATTCTCTGCAAAATGTATTGCAATGCCACTGAATATTCATGATTTCTTCAAATTTCCCTCACGCAATTTAATTGGCAAATTTGATAATCGAAAATGGTCAAAGCTACATGGACACCCTTAAATCCCAAATTTCGTAAAAACTGGACGCAAAAAAATAGCCCCAATGTTAAACTTCCCCGGGTCTCGCGAAAACCCAGAGTCACCAGTGTCTCCCGTCACCGATCTCCACCCTGTCCGCTCAAACGTTGAGCCATTTCCCTCAACCTCCAACAGACACTAGAAAAGAGAAAACAAGAGGAAGCGAAAGAACATACGAGACCCGCAGAATGCTTTAAAGACGTCGAGAAAAGGAGCAATAAATTCCGCGGTGAGCGTTGGTAAAGAACCAAATGAAAAAAGACAAAGCAAAACAGCAAAGAAAGAACAAAACACAAGACTAAAAAAAGAAGAAGGGTTGTAGAAGACGAAACGGTGGGGAGTAGTAAAGGGTGATACGTTTGAAATCCCCTGCGCACGCATATCACAGTTGACTCTCCCCCCTCTCCCACCCAGCTGATATCAGAAATGACATGGGTGGGGGGTAATGAATGGACGAGTGGAGGGGAATAAAGAGAAAACGCCAAGGGGAATCGACGGCATGTGGGCGGTCTGTGGGCGTCGACAGATAGTGGCCCGTACCGCCCCTCTCCAGAACAGCCCCCTTTTTTTAACCTCATATCTCTGATACAGCGAGCAGAGGGAGACAGAGCTATGCAACAACAGTGAGGGGCTCTACCGGCAGTAGTTCTCCCTTACCCTCTCCTTCTGTTCGAAACTGCTCTCCCCACTGGTTCTTCGTGCCGGCTGAGAACCCGATCGGTTGCGCCGGCAGTCTGTCACGGCGCGAAGAGCGGGAACAACGTATTTAACCGGTTTAACAATCGTTCCTCACCATCGATAAACAAAAAAAAAGCGAAATAATAAAACCGCGAGGCATAACTGGCAAAAACCAGCGAGAAAACACGGAGAGCCGTGTTGGCCCTTGCGGCCGTAATAATTTTTGTTTAAATTATTTACTGAAAAAAATTTGATGAACGCTGTGTTACTCGTGTTTATTATCTCACTGACAAGTGAAAAAACACTTCTGTTGTGATCGTCAAGTGTAATTGTTGTAGAGTTACACCGTCGGTTTTACAATTTTCCTAGTTCTCTGTTGTTTCTGAAACCCTTGAATTGTCTGTCAATTAAAGAGACGGAGGCGAGGAAGCACGGAGGCTCTCGAGATGCTGACGGACATGACCCCAGCTGCGGCTGGTCAGCTATATCCTCAGCTACAGTCTATCACCAAGTCACCGGTTCACGGTCATGTGGTGAGTGTCATTATTAGAATTAAGGGAGGAATATATGACGGGCACGAGAGAACTAGTGATTGAGGGAATTTTGAGAATTAAGAGGGATTACGCAGCAGCCGACGGATTATCGCGGTGCCGGGTTTTGTTATCTGATGGTGAGGAATCAGAATGTCAATTGGATGATGTCGATTGGGCCCCTCTGACAGAACGATAGAGATCGTAATCCCTCTGGGGGAACAGGTATAGGAGACATTTTCTTCTTCTAATCTTGAGGGATCTGGTGCTACTGAAATGACTGCCACTGTCGTCTCTCCCGGGGGCACCTCCCACACCCGTGTACCCGCCGGATAACATCAAGATCTTTGTCGATGAGTTTAAACGAACAAATTAGCGGACACTTTGGCCACTCAGGGGTCTTTGTTCTAGGAGGTTTTAGATGAGATCTCGACCTACTTTGAGTCAACGTCTGGGCTCGGGGCCCTACACCTGCGGTCGAGAGTGGAAATTAACGCCACGGGAACTCTTAATTAGATGCATTCGGTTGTTCTCCTATTACATAAAATTTAAATACCCCCATTTGGAGGTAATCATTCTCGATTTATTGAGTGAATGAGTATTTTTAGGTTGAACTGGAGAATAATAGCTTGTTTGTCGCGGGATTAAATGCTCTCTTTACGCTATTGTTGGGCGATTCAGTCACTCAACAAAACCATTTCCTGCTTCACTCAACGACAATGACCATAATACATTTTTATCACTCGGGATTATCCCCTCGGATGATCCCGGATTTACAGTCTCAATATTTTGACATGGACAAGATAGACACAGTCCCTCCACTTCTCCCTAAAACACGTGTTTCCTAAACTGTTGGGAAAAAAAAGAAATTACTCGTTATTTTGTTATTCCCCCGTTTGGATATTTCTCCTCAGTCCTGGTCGTTTGGCTTTATGACGGGCGCGCGGGGACTGCAAAGCAATGCCGCCGAGAGTCACCGAGTGATTTACGAGTAGAACGGGTTTCAAACAGAAAAAAAAGTAATTAAAATCCGCAGTGTAATAATAAAAAACCAACGAGAAGTTGGATATATTAACTAAGTGTGCTGAAGGGGTTTGTCTCTCTTGCTCTCTGTGTGCTAAGAGTCCGTCGAAATTAATCTTCGTGAAAAGCCTATTACCGAGTATGGTTGTTGCGGGGCTAGGCCAATGCCGCGGCTTGGAACATAAACTAGCGAAGGGTGATGTCGTCGACGGGAACGTCACACGTGCGTGCGTGATGTGGCCCTTCTCGCTTAGGTTTTACCTCGTTCGGTTCACTCATTTTTATCGTTATTCTGTGTCTCTCATTTTTTTTACGCTCCGGTTCACTCTCCTTTGTCGACTTATTTTCATATTCGGAATATGGAGTCACGACACTGTGCGGGCAACTGGCGTCTGCATGGGCAATCGCGGTCGATCGAAACAACCGCAGAATATTAGAGTTTGTACAGAAATATGAAAATTTATTTCTTTTGTATGATTGGAGGCGGGCCTCATTTTTGGTGGATACAGTGAGAGAAAAAATTATTTTTGAGAAAGATGATTCCTTGATACAATAAAATATTCTCGTGTCAATTTCTAGAGTCGCGAAATCTCCTGGTAAATAATTTTGTGCTCACACTCGGAGAGAAAGAAGTCTGAGAGAAGAAGAAATTTTTAAGTGTTAGCATAAGTCTTCCCATAAATTCATACCGTTTGCGTCATATTTAGAATTTAATGGATTGCAAGAATTCATACTTTCCCGATCTGATCAGTCATCATCTCCAACTGAGGAATTCTTGTTTCGATTGCACGACGAACACTTTTATCTTAAATGTTGTGCTCTTTGTGCAAGATTTTATTTTTTATTTTTTTTAATCGTTATTTTACATCGCTGCGACCCGGTTAGGGTATACTGCGATGATGATCAAGACTTTAAATGGTTAGATCGCACCATTCTACCCGACCGAGATTTGAACTCGGAACCTTTCGCATGTGAGGCAACGAACTTACCCACACTGATAGAACGGTTTAGTCGAACCAAACGAGACTTTTTAACTATTACCACGATTCGTTAACTATTAACGAATCGCGGTGACAGTGAAGAAGCCTCGTTTGGTGCAAATGAATCGTTCCACCTTTTCTATCAGTGCACTGCGCCAGGCCACCGAGCGTGCAAGATTTTATCTAATTAAAGTCCTGATGAAAAAATTTCTCGATGTAAAGCAAACTACATGAATTTATGGGAAGGACTTCATTTCTAGTCTTGAGAACGCTTAAAAATTCTCTCAAGATAAGAGAATCTTTCTTGTATCAATTGAACTTTTTTTATCAAAATTAGTTTTTTCTGTTCGTGTACCACCCAAAAGTTAGTTCCGATGGATTTCCGGAAAAAATTCTAAATGACTTAATTTATTATATTCTCATAAGTGATTGAGTTTTTCTATCTTCATATGTTGTTGATGAAGGCAACAATAATTGTCGGAATCAAATTAGAAATTATTTTTGATTATGAATATTTATGATTTCGCGAGATTTCCATTTTTTAGAGTTGAATATCGGAACAACTGTTAACTATGAAATTTTACAAAAAAATTATCGTATTTGGAATTCATTAATTTTCTGCCTTCATTAACAACTTATGAGGACAGCAAAACCTCAATGACTTATGAGAATGCAATAAATTAAGTCATTTAGACTTTTTTCAAGAATAACTGAATTAAAATTGACAGTTTTTCTTGATTTTTTTCTTCAAATAGTGAATTTTCAATGACAAAAATCCCTGAAATTCCCGTGGAACTTCCTTTCGACAAAAAATATCGGAGATAGTTTTCGTGATTCATGCACCTTACTTTTTGAATCGAGACAAGTCTGATCTTCCTGCGTGAGAATCATTGATGAAAATGTTTAGGATTTTTTTAAGAAGAATTTTTTGTCATGTACATCCGATCCAAATGTATCGAGTGTCACTCTCGAAATCGAAACACTCGTTGCGTTTTCTCAAGGGTCTCAAGAAGATTCTCTCCGCTACCTGTGCCCTTTGAGGACGAGCCAATTATTTATCTGGCCCCTCCATTGTGCCCCACAGGATCCACTTGATAGGATGCGTGGGAGGGTAACACGATACACTTCCTCGCCCGTCACTTGACACTGCTAATAGGCCTCAAAAAAGATCTCGTTCACAATAAAAAAATAACAAATTTCGATGGCCCTTTTTTACAAGTAATATCTCTGGCGACATTTTTCCAGTAGTTTTTTTCCCCTTTGCTATCGAATGGAAGCTCTGTAATCGTTCAAATTTCAGTTTTTCATTTTTTTGTGTTATATCAACTCATTGTGATCCAAATAGTTCGTAACTGCAACTATGCATACGACCAAGTTTGTTTTTAATTGTTCGTCAATAAATAAATGAAATATAATCTTTTGTTTTTTTTGTTCAAATGTAGGCATTTGTCAGCCTTATGCATCAATTTTTAGAATTTTAAAATTTTTTTGAAAGTTGGTTGTGTCACCAGAAATAAAAAAAATGTTGGTTCGATGGCTACACTGTTAGAAATTTTTTGAAATTTCATGGAAGATATTATAGTCAATCTCATGAGAATGACAGTGAATCGGATTTAGGGAAAAAAGGCTATGAAATTTCAAGTTTTAAGTAGAATTCCCGGGAATTCATGAGTTTTCAGTGGGAATGAGATGGAAATTTCACAACTTTATTAAATTTTCAGTGAAACACGATTCAGAAACAAAATGACATGAATTTTCAACTTTTCTGATTTGATTCAATTTTTATTGATTCCCAGATCATTTGAACAGAAAATCAATGGAATATTTGATTTTTCAATGATAAAATTTCCTGAAATGTCAGTGGAACTTGAACACGATAACAATTTTCGTAATTTGGCACGGAAATTCAGACAAAAATTTTGAACAGTGTAGCCTTATGCACTAATTTTTAGAATTAAAATTTTTTTTTTTTAATTGAATGTGTCACTAAAAATGATAAAAAACGTTGCCTCGATGTCTCTTTGACCGAGTTTGAAGATGAAGGCTACAGCAAAAATCATTTGAATCTATAATTTAATTTTCAAAAAGTTAGTATTCGTTGAAAATGAGAATTCCGGGGATATCTTTGCATATAATTCTTCAAATTAATTCAATTATAGCTTAAAGCATTTGATTCAAATTCACCCTTTCAAAGTTGAAAAATCATTACAATAGCTATATGACATTTCAAATTCGTTCAGTCATGCATGAAAAAGAGTTTTTCGAAAGCCAGTTTCAAGATAACATAAATACCCTCATTTTTTCATTTTATTTATACAAAAATTTTCACATGAAATCCAACACAATTCATCAAATAAGAAATATAATTCAATTGAACAATTAATATAAAGCGATGATTCATGTACGATTGAAGAAAATGATGTGCAAAATGATCATTCGGAAGCGTATTACTAATCTATCAGCAAAAATTGCTATGCCATATGACGACAAACGGAACTTCCCAATAGTTTTTTTATATGCAAACGTTGAGCAATGCAAAGAAAGCTCGCAATTTATCTGGGGTTACTGAATATTATTGTAGGAAAAAAATCATCGATCGTTGAGGGTCACTTGCGACTTGCAAACTCCGGGCCTTTACATTCTCCATGCATATAGAGTCGTTGTTACATTAGAAAATCATGCGCGTATATTGCTGAGGTATACCACGAGTTTCGATCGGTATAACTCTTTACTATCTACGCATTCTGGTTTTATTGCTATTTAATAATCCATTGTACAAAGGCGACACAAATTTTTGTGACAATTAATTTCATCACTTTACCATCGTTATATCGATTTTTTAAATTCATTTCTCATGCCTCATTAAATATTGATAATAATTCTATGAATGACAGCAAATTTAGAAATAGTTTTGGATAGAAATATTTGTGGATTTCTTTTCCAAATCCGTGGGGTTCACTTTTCTTATTTTGTATTAGTGGTTTATGCTTCTCTTCGAGTTCTGTTTTGAGTATTTTCACCTGAATGGTAGTAATTTTGCTGTCTTGTCTCGTTGAATAATAAAAGAATGCATTGCGTAAAGGCCGTTTTGCATTCGCTAGAGAAAATAAAGCTCCTTGCTCCACTTCACTTTTTCGAGTGGTATATAGAAGAGGGTCTGATCCTATAATCCGCTTCGGTAGCGTGTCGCTCTGTCGAGCGTTGACATTTTCGAGTGGCAACAATGGACTGCAACGGGCCCATCGGGATAAATTTTTCGTTGTTAACGCCGACCTTCCTCGTTCGTCACGGGGGATATAAAAGGGACACCAGTGTGTTCCACTTTTTGTATGGGAGTTTGTAAAAGTGAGGATTTACCTGGTGGAGAGGATGTTGGAGCAATTTGTCCACCCTGAGAATTTCCGTAAAATGTTTTTGGACAGGAGATAAATTCAGTTGCTAGAGGAACATGAAAGAATCAATTGCTTTCATTGAAAAAGTTATCTGAAATTTGGAAAATCACTTGGATGAAAGTAAACTTGGAGAGTAATTTTCACTGTCGGAAATTTTTTGAAAATTATAAGTACAATAGTTGCACTTTAATACTTAATGGTGTAAATTTGAGTTCAATTTAAGATCAAATCGTTCAGAGAATCTCTCATTCAGGTCAGAAATTCAGGTTAATCACTGATATCTCAATGACATCTGGGATTCTCAAATTCATTGCGGAAATTGATAAAAAAATATCCTAAATTGGCCCAATTTATATGCAAAAAAAACTAAAATACGTGTTTTATATATATATTTTTTAAATATTCTTTATAAATTTGAAAAATACATGGAATTGGCCCATATTATATGTTTTTTGACGGGGGTAATTGAAAAACAATCATCCATACAATTTAGAATCTTCGATAAATTGAATGAAATTCCTAAGAATGCCTGAAATGATTACAAATTACTCAAAATATTACATTCATGTAGAAACGAATTTTGACACTTCAGCCACGAACTTCCGGTTATGAATCGAGCAGATGTTCATAGGGGTTGACAATATGGCCGATCATTCACCATTTGTAACACGTAAAGTGTGATGGATCGACGCAGGGTCTAGACACGATGTTTCCCCGAAACCTCGTCAGAATAAAAATGTCAAATTTGTCAGATTTATAAAAATCAATGTTCCCAATGCATCGAAACGTTCTTCTCCCGGTAGAATCATCCTATGAATTGTTGAAGGAATATTGTGACAGTGGAATTAATTCCGAGGCGTTGATCCTGGCACTCGAGGCGGCGCCACGGAATGATAATTGAAAAGAACGTCATCTCAATGGGGCAGAGATCCAGCCGACCAAACAATGTTCATCGCGCGCATCTACATCGAATTACCCCGGTATTATCGGTACACCGCATCATTCGTGTGGCGTCACACTGCGGACCGCTCGGCGGGGCCTATACACCTCGGAGGAATCGTGCGCGCAAACCGGCCAAACAAAGAAGTTAAGAAAAGAAAAAGCCCCGCGGGGGCACACCGAAGCGACAAGACTCTGTGGCTTTATCGTCGCAGGTCTCTCCCTTGTGCCCTTCCACGATACGGTAACACACAGTGGAAGAAACGATAGACGGACTGCTGAGAAACTTAACGACACAGTGGGGGTGCCCAAAAGCCTGTGGCGCGAGCCAAAACATCCAACACCCTATCGCATGTGATTTATCGGTGTGATGATGTGTCTGATCGGGTCTCGTCTCATGGAACTTCACTTTTCGTCACTTGGGTGGGAGCTTTCACACTGAAATATTAGGTTATCCTGAAATTCCAAAAATTTTAAAGGAATCTCCTGAAAATTCAAGACAATTTAACACTGAATATTCATTTTCGCTTGAGAATTCATGTACATTGTGCAATTTCCGTCCTCCTGCCGATAAAAAATTGGAACTTTACTTCTGTATTTTTGGAGAAACTTGAATTTCCATTGAATTTTTTCCCCTAAATGGGATTTAAGATCTTCCGGAAAATTCACCGAATTTTTTTTAACAGTGTACGCGAAATTTTCAATAAATAATTCTTAAATTGAAGCTGTCGGCGAGTCGTCAGGTTTTCATTAAAAATTAATGACAAATAGGCCGATATTGTGAATCGAATACTAAATATTCATGTCAACTCGTTCAGGAAATTGCAATTTCTCGAGAATTTCAGGATTTAATAGTACAATTTTGCCAACAGTAGTGGCCGTGCGGTTAGAGTGCTAGACTCGTATGCCAATGATCCGGGTTCGCTTCCCGGCACCGGCGGTCAAAATTTATAGCGCTCTAATCTCACAGTATCACTGCCGAGGGGTCGTCACGTCAAAAGGACGACTGTACCAGGGCAGGTTTTTCCCTCGAATGAGGTTTTCCCTCCCTTCGGCAAATGCGGTACAGGGGGTTGAGGGGGGTGGGAAGGGAACAAATCGTAAAGACCCGAAAGGGTATACGAGAAGAAAAAAATAGTACAATTTTGGCACTAGATTGGAATATTGATACACTATTCAAAATTTTTGGCTGAAATTTCCGCTACACTTCTTGGAAATTTTTATCAAGTGACAGTACCACTGAAATTTCAAGAGATTAAGTCATTTAAAAATCAAGATTTCATGAAAAAATCAATTGAAACTGTGCATTTAAAATCGATTATTCCGTAGAAATTAACAGAAATCAGGAAAATTTCGGTCAATATATTCTTGAATTGTCAATTAATTGAAAATTAAGTATAACTTGGGAATGAATATTCAAGTTTTGAGTGCAAATTTAAGTGTAGTGTGGAATTTTCGTCTTCCCGCAGCTCAAAAATTCCCAATTCCCTGATTTTTTCTCATTAAAACAAATTTACATATTTACACATGACATTTCCATATTTTTGTAATAGCATAGCTCCGACGAGTGCAATTTCTAATTTTTTTAAAGAACAACAGACCCATAATCAATTTATCGTAGCTAGTTCCCATTTTGGTAAGTAAATTAATGGAATTTCTTGCGAAAAGACTTCTGTTTTCTTCAGGAATTGAGTATTATATTTCAATTCAAATGTGAGAATTAATATCGATGCTCCTAATTTCAAAGAGCTTCCACTATAAACCCCCGTTGAATAATTCAATAGTGATCCAGGTGATTCAGTATAAAATTGACGGAGAAAGAGTTTTCTCGAATTTCAACACTGCGAAAAGAATATAATTCTGCCAATCAAATAAGTTTCAGACGCGAATTTATAGGGAAATTGCGGACATTTGTTTGTCTGAAACAAATTTGACTGGTAGAATTATATTTTTCCTTCTTCATAATTTGAGTTTCGATGGGCACGACAAGGGAATTTAATGTCAACTTCGAAAAATTGAATTAGAATGTCTCAGCAGTTCCTAAAACATTACAAAGGGCAAAAATTATCGCCGGAAATTTGGCGATTACCTAGTCCCAAAACTATTCACTGAAAATGAATACTCCTTCTTAAATTCAAGAACAACACCTTCAGTTTTCTCCTGTTACGTGCGTAAATAATTAAGCACAATCTTCACAAACTGAGAATGATTCGTTCAGAGAAATTTCCTGTCTGGATGAAACAGTGTTTTTTCGTTTTCTGAGTGTGAAAAAAATTGTTACGATCACAGATAAACCCACCTCACATTTTCCCCTTCTCCCCATGCGTTATATATACACCAATCTTAAGACCGGTTCCGGGATAATTGCCCAAGACCTTACCGATAAAACCGGCTAGTGGAAAGTATCATTATCTACCGTTCTATGTGTCCGCATAGATGGTCTTATCGATTGAATATCCGTGGGATAAGGGAAGTTAATGTATCTAAACATTTTTTTGTCTGGCAACCCGCCCAAACCAAATGGCAATCTCAGATGCAAATGCGCGTTTCGCACGAATTATTTTTTCCATTCATTTTAATGTCTTCGTTTTTTTCCAGAATAGATCGATTTCACCTCATCCTTCAATACTTCATCAGCGTAATCGTTTCGTGCGGTGTCTAATGCGCGCATTATCGCCGACGCTGGCTCCGATCCCCCCTCCCCCCCCCC